>NC_086317.1:44108793-44408793 GCF_036172605.1 Pelobates fuscus | reverse complement strand
GTTCTTGTATTTTTTTTCTAGATTTTCTGATGATCGAAATAAATAAAATATATACATAGATTTTATAGAGTTTATGTGCTTAAAGTTATCTCTATCCCAATCTGTTACTAAGCATAACTACTTTTTAAGAGCTGTTATATGCAAAACAAATATTAATTTATTTGCATTTATTGAGCTGAATAAAAATCACCTTGTTCTTGTCACGTATTCATCCGCTTCTAAAAATGTGGTTAATGACATTTACTGTCCACACAGGAAAAGTTGTGCCGAGCAGCAACCTAATCCACAGAAGGGTTAATGCTGAGCAGCAATTATGCAAATGAAACCTGGTAACTGACTTTGGGGTCAAAGGCCGGTTACAGCCTATCAGATCTAGAGGAGGGGTATTTAGGCCCAAATCTCATCCTGCTCAGTGCCCTGTCGTGGTTTCCCTCGTGGTTGTCCGAGAGCGCGTTCCTGTTTATAGTTTTTTACCTGGTTTTTGACTTTGGCTTTGTTTATTGACTTCTCTATATTCTGGTATCCTGACTCCTGGCTTTCCTCATCCCTGTGTCCCTTCCTGTGTTCCGTGACCTCGGCTAGTATTTTTGACTATTCTTTGTACGTTAAATCCGGTCATTCTAAGGACCGGTAATACGTTACTTATTTGTCATCCGTGCTGTACAGTTCTACGTGCTGGATCAAACAGTAATCCTGACAGTTCTAAACTGAATATAGGTTTTAATGTCTCATTTGTAGCTAAATGCATTTTTAATAAATGGATTGTTAAATAAAAAAATAAAATAAAAGCAATAAATATACCAAAAATGTTAAACTTCCTAAATTCTTCATCCATTTACTATGGTTTAGCCACAATAAATATGAAAGACATAGTAGTGGACCTCCAATGTGCATAAAACAAACTAAGCCATGATTGAAGATTGTATAGTTAGTGACAAATACTTTTGTATCGGCATTGAACGAAAAGAGCATTACGGCCAAAAACAAAGGCAGACATTTTTTGTGTGACAGGATTGCTCCTGAACTCCAGCTTTAAAGATACACTATAGTCACCAGAACAACTACAGCTTATAGTATTTGTTCTGGTGAGCATAATCAGTCCCTGCAAGCTTTTTTGTAGTAAACTTTTTTTTTCAGAGAAAATGCAGTGTTTATATTAAGTAAATGGTGACTATCTGTTCTAACAAGAACTAATAGTAACAAGTGGTGCGCTAAAATTCATTTTAAAGCTTACCCTGCAAGGTTTAAGCTATACAGTCAAGATGAGAACAACAAACATTCCAATCTCTTAGGCTTGGAAGTATCACAGGCGTTGTTAGCCAATCAAGAGACTTAGTGGGATGTTTAAACCCGGAAACAGCAGCACTCAGTATACCGATTGATAAAGCCGTACCGGACTGGCGAAACGTGTCTTGGACTTCACATTAAATGTTTTTCAGTTAATGCTTATACCTATTTATTTTAATTTGTTTAATATATTGCATTCTATCTGGAAACACTGTTCTCTGGAGTAATCTACACTGCTGCTGCTAAAGAAGGGCTGTATCTCCTTTAATGATACATATGCTGCTATACTAGGTGCCAGGTCTAGGGCACCTAAGAAGGTGAGGGGCCACTGTGTGTCTTTATTTACTCATGCATTTTAAGAGTTAATGCACCAGGATTGGCTGTACCCCCTTCACCCTTTTTTCTCTCTCTCTATATATATATATATATGAGGATATTTTACCCATTCAAGAAGAAAAATCTTATTTTCCCATCACGCTCCCAAGCCTAAGCGATTGGAATGTTTGTTCTCATCTTGCAGGGTAAGCTTTAATACTTATTTTAGTGCTCACCACGTGTTACTTTTAGTTCTTGTTAAAACAGATAGTCACCATTTACTTTGTATTTAAATAGAGTAGAGGATATATATTGTGGTTGAGCTGCTTAAAATAAAATATTCACTTTATTGCACTTTGCTGTATATAAATATTACACACTTTGTTGCACTTTATGGTATTTATAAGTGCCTTGAACACAGAGCACTTTTTGTATTTTTAGTGTTTTTATTACATAATGAGGATACCTCCAGTGAGCAACTCCTCAGATGGCTACTAGAGGTGCTTCCTGGGGCAGTGCTGCACAGTGTGCAGCGCTGACATTCAATGTCTCCACTCTCTGCATGAAGACACTGAACTGTCTTTATAGAGATAGCTGCAGACTGTACTAAAGGTAAGATTTTAGTATATTTAGGGAGCAAGATGGGGGCTAGATGATGTTTTTCACACTATTGGGGCAGGAATCCATGTTTGTGTTCCTGACCCTATAGTATTCCTTTAAACTCTTAAGGACCAAACTTCTGGAATAAAAGGGAATCATGACATGTCACACATGTCATGTGTCCTTAAGGGGTTAAATTCCTGTCTCTATGTTGATCTTACGTACTTTACTGTAGTCACCTTATAATTGCCTACATCGTGAGTGTGTCACATGGGTATTGAGACAGATAGATTATTTTCTAAATTAACTGGCTCTTAATCTCTAAACACCAATAACATACATTTTTAAAGAACCTGAACCACATAAATTAGCAAAGAGAGATAGAGAATTAAATAAACTGTGTTCATACACAATAAGCTAAATAAATTATTATGTGATCTTTTATTAGAATGTATACTACTATAATTGTTTGTTTGTCCACAAGTAAAAACAGAAAGCGTGTTGTAGAAATGAAAGGAAATAAGCACATTTTATTATGGATTATAAGTATTGTGAGTTACTTTTTTTAGACAGTTTTACTTGAACAAGCTGAACACTAAAGTTGAATACAATCACAGGAAACAGTGGGGAATTTATTAATGATTCATTCCAAGTTCCAATTCACTGCAGAGATACAACATTTTTTCACTGTCAAAAAAGTAGTCCCACAATGAAATTACTGAGAGTGGACCATCTGCCAGGAAAGGATAAAATATAAAAAGTGCAAAAAAAAAAGATTCAGAGCTATTTTTACTAAGCAGTGTTGTTTTACAAAAAAAATAATATTAATAATAATTAAGAAATGAATAAAAGCATATATATTTATATATATAGATAATTGCTAATGCTTTTCATTTTATTGTAAATTGTTAGTCTTTTGGGCTTATTTACTAAACTATAATTTGGGGTAAAATTACAATGTGTTACATTTTAGGTCCAAATACAGAAATATTCTTCAACTTAGCCATGCTTCCCTCTTTTGATCTTGACTTTTGAATAAACTTCTTAAACTTTTAGTAGTGAGATGTGACAAACATCTCACTACTATTTATCATGTTGACATGGTGTGTGTATTTTTTTTACAGAAGATATCATAAAAATAATATATAATATAAAAATAATATATCATTCAGAGTTATTGCATGCATTTTGATGCAAAAATACAATCCAATATAAAACGACAGATCCCAGAAACCCTCTCTGTGCCTGTAAAGCACTCCTTATAGGAAAGACTCATTTATCATATGCCATGACGCACACATCCGTTTCCGTGGAGCATGAAAAGGGGTTAAATTATCTTGTAATGTACTGTACATGGATGTGGTTTAAGGACTTCCACAAGCTAATATTTATGGTTTTATACCCCTCTTTTTCTCTTCTGTTCTGTTATTTGGCATTCCCTTAAAGGGCTGGCATACTGGGATATTTTAAAAGCTGTATTTAGCTTTTCAGAGACATTTAAAAAAAAAATAGCTTAATGTTTTTTTATGTATACATCATGCTGGGCCAGTTCGCTCCCATTTTTAAATTAACTCACTTTGTTTATGCAGCCCTAGCCACACCTCCCCTGACTGAGACTAACACAAGCTCCCTACACACTTCCTGAAAAATGTTTATTTTTTTCTAAGCTAATTTTATTGCACAATGTGTTTGCCTTAGAGTTTTTATCTCCTCTTGTATTAATTGCCTGCTAGAGTTGGCATCAGCCCCCTAGGTGGGATTAACGTTCAATTAAAAGAGCATAAGATAAGAATCTATAAAGTAAACACAGTGTGTTGTAAGATCCTTTTGAAAATAAAATATTTTTTCCATGTAGCCCATGTGAGGTACAGATAGGGAACATGTGACTTGAACTGCATAAACAAAGTGATTTAACTCCTTAAATCAGGAGAGAATTAAGAAGTGACACTGCAATGGCATGATCTGTATACTGAAACCTCTTCATGAAGCCAAAATTGTTTTAGTGCTTAGAGTGTCCTTTAAATGTCCTCCCTTACCTGCTAAATAAAAATGATCAATAAAGAACTTAAATGCTGTACTATTTAACACAGAAGCCTACAGTGCAAACTAAAAGCAATTTGTTAAAATTAAAATTCTTGTTCTTATATTGAACATTTGCTTAAATTAAATAAATACTGCACATAGGAGAAGATGTTTATGCCACTTGCTTCAACACATCGAGTCGCTAAATACATCTACACAAGTAGATGGAATGTGATGAACTAGATTATATTGTTTTTTTTATATTTGTCTCTTTTATTGCTATTATACCGTGTGAGATTATTTTAGCTGAAAATGCCCATATGCCCAGTACTAACAGAACTAACGCAGCTGAGAGGGGGTAACGGTGCAGCTGTGGTCTGATGCTACTGTTCCAACAAGTGACAAAAAGTTAAAAAATACACGCCCTGCACCTATTTTTTAACTTGTTTTTTTAAGTAATTTTTTTTATTAAATGTATTGGTGCATTGGTATATTGATGTATTTGATGATATTACACCTTTTTGGCTGCTTTTTCTCTTTACGCTAACACCATCTACTATCAAGTGGAAGCTCCTAAACTGAATTTTGTGAAGTACTTAGAGAGCTATATCCAAGCCATTTGGAGAGTTAATAATATGTTTTTTATAGCTCCTTTTTAGTGCATGCATTTTTGCTATTTGTTTAGCTATTATGAATTACTTTTCACCCTATGAGATTTTTTCAACCTATGAGATATTTTCTATCTTTCCTTTTTTGTAAATGTTAATCTTTTCATATTTATATAGTTCTTATATTCATAGTTGCATGTTTTGGAATCTGAAGATATGCTATAGAATTTCTCTGTAATGGTTATGGTGTCATAAACGCTCTGTTTAAGAATGATTTGACCACTAACCTAGTCTCCGCTCTTCCTAACCAGCCCAGAATCTCCCTGCACCAGACTAAGTTCAGTAGTGCATACATACACTCTACTGGTGCAATCTTTTCTTTTACTAGTTTTCTGTCTCAGGGTGAAAAGCATTGCTGTCCTAATGACAAGTGAGCAGTAGTCCTTGCAACTGCGCAGGAACAGTTTCCTGGCCTCCAAAAAAAAGTTATGAACTGTAGGGATTTAAAACTACTACATTCAATGGTTTGTTCCTCCAAACTTGAAATGCTAACTTTCCTCATTTTTAACTGAATTGACTCTTAGGTGTGGGTAAGTTTGACTGGTCTACGTTCTACTCTTCAAATGACCACTAAAGGCCCTCCAGTCTATTTCATCTCAATGAAGTTGTCTGTGTGCAATGGCCCTGTGATTTAACCTGGCAAAATCTAAAATATTACAGGGTTAAATCAGAAACTGCAATGTTCACATTGCAAGATTACCACCTCTAGGTGCTTCCTCTCGTACAACATGTGCCACTTGGTCATGTGATGAAATTGTTCTCCTAGAAAGCATTAGATCGGCACAGCGCAGCAGTTTTCTATGCATGCACACTGGTCTCCCAATTTTTCTCTATGGTAAACATAGGATTGGCTTTTATTAATGTCCATCTTGATGATCTCAGCCAATGAGGCAGAGCGGTAGGATGGAGAACAGCATGGGGGGGAGGGGATTAAAGGTAAGTATCAAACCCTAAATAGATACGTTTGTATTCATTACACTAAAGTTTGCCTTTATGATCAGGTTATTATATAAGTGTTTTCTTACAGGAATTTTTGAAATGGTACAGTAGTTACAGTAAGTTTGCTTATTTATTCCTAAACCTTGTTTTACTTTTAATCACAATTCAACATTTTGATTGACGACTAGGAGATCTAGTTCTCCTTAGTGGAATTTTTATATCTCAAAATAAAATGTACAAAACTTTTGACAAGGTTAATTATTTTCTTGCATTTGTCTCAATTTAAAACTTTAACCATTTATGGTAGGACTTTCATGACATCAGTAGGTTTGTATAATCTCTATAACATTAGTGGATTAAAAAGACAACAAATACATCCGCAATTTTACCAATTTTATATTCGGAGCAGAAAACTAAACTATAACTATAACTAAACTATAACTAAAAAATACTATATTTTTGGCTGTACACAATTTCTTTGTTTATTTTCTTTTTTTCCTCATTGTAATCTTCTCTATGTTTCAATTGCTTTCTCATTCTATAATTGAATAGGATTCCATTCATTGTTGCAGTAATGACTCTTTGATACTTCAGGGACATTCGGTGCCTCGTAGGGCCGAACTGGGAAATGTAAATATTAATTCACAGCTACAAATTCTGAACAATGAAGTGAAATGGGGTCACTGATTCATCACTTTAAAATAAGAACATTTCTTTGGGTTTATTCACGGTTCTCTGTGTCGCTGTATTAACACATTGTGCAATACAGAGAATGTGACGTGAATTACAATATGCTACTTTTCTCTTCAGACTCGAAATCCAAGGGTTAAAACATTGATTTATGCCGCAGTTTGAGAGAGCACCATTTTTATACTGAAAGCCCAGATTGAATACGACAAATATCTTTAGTAAGCATCAAATCTGCAGAATATGTCAATTTTATATACCTCTGCATTTCAAATGTTCCACATGACTGAAACAATTGAGAAAACAAGAATGAAGGTCCCAGATTCAGCAACAGAAAGATACGGAACTTATTTATTATCTCGGTGTGCCCAGTGAGACAGGCATATTGCTTTGAAAACCAATTTAAGCATAAGAGAAGATTCCATAACATTATTATATATATTTTTTTAATGACCTTTCAAGTCTACCTTTATAGAGAAAGGTGTTTTTTGTTTTGTTTTTTTAATCTTTTTTTTTTTTTTTATCTTTTTTAAATGTTACAGTATTTGTTACGTAATTATGGAAAAAATAACAAAAATACAGAAGATGAAAAGTAATTAAAAAAAAAAAACTACTGGACTTTAAACAAACAGAATTATTATTATATTTTTTTTTTAATATGGTCAATGTGTCCAGCAGTGATTTTAGCAAAAGGGCTTGAATATATTTAAACATGAGATAATTTCCGGTGGATAAAACATCTGGGGAGATAATCCTGTTTGTACAACCTTGTTTATTCTTTTATGAATCTCCCGTGGGGACTGATTCGCTCAGTCTGTGACAAGATAGATAATGAAATGTTAATATCAATGAACTGTATGGAAAAGCACATCAACATAAATGAAAACTCGTTAAATAGACCTTTGATTTGTAAGATATTAGCTTTTTCTAGGGCATCGAAATGAGATTGTTTCGTGTATATATTCAAATATATATATACAGCACAAGATATGCATGGATTTAAATGAGACGTTGATCTTGCTTGTCTGTGCAAGGCTATTTATCTTCACAGCAGATATCTTTTCTGGCTCCCCACCCTCTCCATAAATCTACTAAGCTATATTTTTATAGTTTATTTTATAAAGCACACTATATTTATGTTTTTAGTATTTGGAAGAAAATAAAGCTAGATATGTGTTGTTGTTTTTTTTTTCTTCTAGTGCTCTAAACCTGTATTCTTCAATCTGAAAGCAGACCGTGGATCAATTTGGCTGGTGTCAGTCTGTACTCCTGCAGTGAATCACACATGCAGGCTTCAGTAAACCTGAAATTGTAGAAAATTGACAAAGTAATGGTAAATTTTAGGCTAACAAATTGAAAAACTTGAAAAAAATGATTCAACTCATCTTGCGCTATTTACAATGTTGTGTTTCATTACTTCATGGGGTACGCTGTTTTACCATAGGTTATAATAGCAGGGAGTACAGGAACAAATGCACTAGATTAGTAGATTTAGGAAAATGAAGAGTTTGGGACAAGGTTGTATGGGGTGTTTAGACCTCTCTAAAGTGTAACCCCCTACCTTCAGATTGAAACATTACTTCATGGGGTATGCTATTTTACCAGGGGTTGTAATAGCAGGAAGTATAGGAACAAATTGCACTTAGATTAGTAGATTTAGGAAAATGTAGGTTTTGGGACAAGGTTTTATGGGGTGCTTAGACATTAAAGTGTTACCCCCTACCTTCCAAACACTGCTTAGCTTTAAACCATTTTTAATAGTGCCATTTCTATGGAGACATTTCAAATATTTATCACTATTTTATTTTCCTGCTGCACTATTTTAGTCTAAAATATGCAATTCCTTTTTCAGTTCCTTGTTTAGTAAATAACCATAGAAACATAGAATGTGACAGCAGATAAGAACCATTCGGCCCATCTAGACTTCCTTAGTATTTTCTAAATACTTTCATTAGTCTCAGGCTTTATCCAGGGGAGTAACTAGAGCATTTGTCCCCCAGGCCTAAACCTGTGTTTCGCACACACCTCGTTTCCCCCCCCCCCCACCACCACCACCCCTACACTTTTAAATGTAAACAAACACTGTCAATATTTTTTAAATGTTTTTATTTTTAAAAATGCACAAATGTATCAATTTTGAAACCCCTGTCCTGCCCCCTTTTACAAAACCCCTGTCCTTCCCCCCGTTCTACAAAAATCTCCTGTGTTTTGTAGAATGGTGGTTCTACAAAAAGCATGTCCAGCCCCCCTCTACAAAACCCCTGCACCCCCCTTCCACAAATCCCCTGCTCAGCTCTCCTTATACACCTATCCCCCTCCTGCAAACTCCTGCACCGCCTTCCCAAAAAAACCTGCCTCTCCCTCTAAAGCCCCTGCTCAGCCCCTTACAATAGAATTTGTTATTTTACACAACAATATTAGCAACAGTCTTCAGAGTCCAGTCCTAGGCACATAGTCAGTCACACATACAGTTACAGGCAGACAGTCACACACAGTTACAGGCAGATAGTCACACATACAATTACAGGCAGACAGTAACATGACTTTCACAATGTCACAGGCAGATAGTCACACACACACATGCAGACAGTCACATGCAGACAGTCACACACACACAGGTACAGTCAGCATCCCTCAATCACAGGCACTGTCACATGCACATAGTCACATGCAGACAGTCAATCACAGTCACAGGCACACTGTCACAAAGAGCCAGTCACAGGCAGACAGTCACACACACAGTTACTGACAGGCATCCACACACAGACAGAGTTACAGGCAGATAGTTACACACACACAGAGTCTATAGCAGACAGTCACACAAATGCACACACAGTTACAGGCAGACAGTCACACACACACACACACAGAGTTACAGGCAGACAGTTACACACACACACAGAGTCTATAGCAGACAGTCACACACACATGCACACACAGTAACAGGCAGACAGTCACACACACACAGTCACAGGCAGACAGTCACACACACACTCACACACATACACACACAGTCACAGGCAGGCAGTAAACACAAACACACACACAGTTACAGGCAGACAGTTATACACACACACATACAGTCAAAGGCAGACAGTGACACACACACACACACGCAGTTACAGGCAGACAGTTACACACACACAGAGTCACAGGCAGACAGTCACACACACACACACAGAGTTACAGGCAGACAGTTACACACACACAGAGTCTATAGCAGACAGTCACACACAAACGCACACACAGTTACAGGCAGACAGTTACACACACACACACACAGTCACAGGCAGACAGTCACACACACTCACACACATACACACACAGTAACAGGCAGGCAGTAAACACACACACACACACACACAGTTACAGGCACAGGGCGCCATGGCAACAGGGGCGCCGAGCAGCCAACACAGCTTGCACACTAGGGCTTGTTAATCCTTCCCTTGCAGTCTCTGTGGCATTTAGGAGGTTAATATAGAGGAGAGCCGTGGGGGAGTAACTAAGCAGCACACAGATCACAGGCATTCCTGGCTTCTGTGAACTCCCAGCTCCTGATAAGAGACATGCAGTTTAAAAGGAGCTGTGAGTGGCTGCAGAGCTAAGGAGGAGGAGTCAGTAAGGGAGCAGACACTCACTCTCCAATCTGACAGCTCCTCTGCTTAGTCATCCACCAAGCATGCTCCTCCCGACCCCCTCCCTCCTGTCCTTTGCTGCCAGTCTGGCATTTTACAGCACTGATCACTTTTATGGCCTCTGTGCTGCCTGTAGATTCCCCTTGGAGGAGTGCCATCACCTCACAGCCTTCCTTCCCCTGCTGCTGTGGACACCTTGTAGATCAGCTAATCCTGTCTGGGAGCATGGCTGAGGATGGAGCTATTGGCTGCTGCAGGTCAGTACTCTATGACCTGATATATCTATTAACTGTCTGTTAGTGCCCCATTTATGTCAGTGCTGCCAGGCACCAACCATTACAATCCTGTAGGATCTGCCAAACTAATGTCTCTGTAAACCACACAGTGGATATATGCATTTGTAAACTGTTGTATGCCAGTGTCTGTGTGTGTCATAAGGTACAACTCTCAGTGTCTGTGCGACAGTGTTTATGCCAGGGTCTGTGCCAGTGTGTGTTTGTGTTTCAGTTAATGCTTGTGACAGTGAATGCCTGTGGCAGTGAGTTCTTGTGTCAATGTGTGCTAGTGAATGATTGTGACAGTGTGTGGCAGTGAGTGCTTGCTCAGTGTGTGTGTGTCAGTGAGTGAGTTCTTGTGTCAATGTGTGTTAGTGAATGATTGTGACAGTGTGTAGCAGTGAGTGCTTGTGGCAGTGAGTGTGTGTGTTGGTGAGTGCTTGCTCAGTGTATGTCTGTCAATGAGTTTCTGTGTGTTTGTGTCAGTGAGTGCACGTCAGTGTTTGTGTCATTGATTGTATGCGTCATGAGTGCATCTGACAGTGGCTCTATGTGTACTTGTGATTGTGTGTGTGTCAGTGAGCGAGAGTATGTGTTGTTGTGCATCCTTTTTTTAAATAGACCATTTGCTATATACAGGTTTTTCTCTTACCGTTTAAACAACAAATTCAAGTAGTTTTACTTAAAGTAACACTATTGTCACCGAGACCATTGAGATGAAGTGGTTTGAGTGCATGGGCCTGTGTCTTTGAGATACTGCAATATTTAAATTGCTGTGTTAAGTCCAGCAATAAGTCAGTATAAGAGCCACTCGAGGTGCTTCCGCTGCACTGACTGAGTAAAACTTGGTCACGTGATGCAGGAGCCCCATAGAAAAGCATTGATTCAATCCTTTCCTATGGGAACATTTTACTGCCTGTGCAACACTTGCTTGTCTTCTATGA
Source organism: Pelobates fuscus (assembly GCF_036172605.1). Taxonomy (NCBI): domain Eukaryota; kingdom Metazoa; phylum Chordata; class Amphibia; order Anura; family Pelobatidae; genus Pelobates; species Pelobates fuscus. The sequence goes on along the minus strand of NC_086317.1, from coordinate 44,397,421 downwards.
GAAGCATTGGATTGGACATTAGTGTGGTAGGCAATGTCTCCTCCATGACATTGGGGGAGGCGCGGGGAAAAGATGAATACATCTTTATTATTTTCTCATTTTATTTGCAAATGAGAGAAACCTAAATAGAGCTATATTTATATTGCACTTATGTAAAATTTGTATTTTGATACAGCTTTTTAATATTTTTTGGGGGGGGGGGGGATTAGTAAGGAGGTTTTAAATGGTTAGAAATATTAATGGCAGGATGTGGACCAAGAGGGCTAGTGGCCAGAGCAGGGCACCGTGAAGATTTTTCGCACAGGGCGCCTACAGGCCTAAGGCCGGCACTGTACAGGCATACAGTTATACACACACACATACAGTCAAAGGAAGACAGTGACACACACACACACACAGTTACAGGCAGACAGTTACACACACACACAGAGTCACAGGCAGACAGTCACACACAGTCACAGGCAGGCAATAAACCCACACACACAGTTGCAGGCAGACCGTTATACACACACACACAAACAGTCAAAGGCAGACAGTAACACACACACACACACACACACACATATACACAGTCACAGGTAGACAGTCAACACACACACACACACACACACACTCTCTCTCTCTTACTTACAGACAGTGTGGGCTGGAGTGGATCCATTGAAGCTCCTGGAGTCTGTAAGTTGGTGAAGCAAGTACTCCTTCCTGCTTCCCTTCGATGTCCGCAGTAACAGCAGCGGGTGGAGGCCATGTTTAGCTCCGCCCCCACTGTTTGTTTGGTTCTGCCCAATGTTGATTAGCTCCAACCCCACTTTTCTTATGTGTGATTAGCTGGTTTTAAAGTTCTATGGCTGCCTGTCCCTGCGTGTGTTAGCTGTGTTAGCTGCACAGCTCACATATCCTAAAGCCGGCCCTGGTCATGGCACCCCCTATTGTGAGTGGTAAGAACACTGTATTATTAGGAATACATATTTGTATTCATAGTGGTGCAGCCCTGCCGTGGCTAATTAGTCTAGGGTCCCACCAGTGTGTATAAAGAAACTGAAGAAAATTAAACCAAAGAAAATAATTACTCAACTTTTCTCCATCACCGAATCTCCCTTGGCTCTGCCGTGGCCTCCTCTTTGGCTGATGTCATTCTGGAGGCATGCCATCAATAAAATGACTTTGTTACAGTTCCTACAGTGTTCCTGAGGTGTGAGGTGTGGCTCGCAATTATGCTTATCATGGCTGGAAGGGGTTTAACGTTTGTGCAGTAAAATAGCTGTTTTTTAAATAGCTAGCTGTTCGAATTTATATTAATGTGTGTAGAACAGGATATGTGGATACTTTGATAAAGTCGAGGGTTTGGCATATGCAACTTGAATTATTAGTGCATGTAAAAATAACAAAACAAAAAAAAAACAAAAAAACAGAATAAACAAGAAAACTATTTACTTGGATCCAGTGTAAAGATTTTCCTGTAACAAAAGCCTCTAAGGTAGAAATAATGGCAACAATTTGATATTTTTGGAAAAGCTTTTACAATTAAATAGTGTTTTTAAAAGTGCACTTTGAGTATAGCAAGCATTTTAAATAAAATATGCACGTTATATATGGTATGCACTTTCAATATAGGGTGCACTTTATACATAGTATGCAATTTAGAATAAGTATGCACTTTAAAAAATTCAAGTTCATTCATCACAATTAGTACTGTATGCACTTTCTTTATAAATTATCATTTTCAAGTATGTCCTGGGTCCACAAAACATTGCATTTTTTTGACTAACAGTCAAAAAGTCAGAGACACATACAGAGACACGTATATGAATGCTCTGTTACTTCAATATTGTTTTGTTTGTTAATTGTTTTGTTTTTTCAAGGTCTACATAGTTTGTATTTCATCTTTATTTTATGAATAGGCACCTTTTTCTAACAGAACGTCTGTCATTTTATATAAAGTTTAATGAGCAGTTCCTTGTAGATGAAAAGTTAGACAGAATAGAAATTATGTTTTCTATAAACAAAGCTTAGTTCAGCGTCACGTAGCTAAATGAACAACAATATAAAATTAATGTGTTTGTTTTTTTGTTTTTATTGAGCCATTTCATTCATTTATAAATGCTTTGACTAATCCTATAACAAGTGTCTCATAAAGAAAAATTAGCATTTTTATACATATTGCTCATAGTAACCTTCAGGACTTTAAAAATGAATCATGTATCGCACTAAATCACCTTGCTGGCTCCAGACCCAGGTTTCCTGTGCTTGTCGCTTACTTTTAAAGGTCCTGTGGTTAACAAGTAAAAAAAAGATTTAATGGACCATTTCTAGAAAAAACAGTTCATGCAGAGGAATTAAAAGGTCAACTGGGTATATTAAATAAGTTCAGTCTGAAACAATGAGGCATACTTTTCAAAATGAAATATTTGATCTTCAAGGTAGTGGACTTATAAGAATGCTGGCAATTAAGAATGATATGATAAGTGTTTTAGATATTGGTATGGGATTCATCATACTGTTGGATCTACTTGCTAACCTCTGCACATAGTGACATTTTCCTTTTAATTGTTCCAAAAACAGTGTCTTTACATAGTGGTTTGCTTTCTGAGTGAACCCACTGCACTTAGTTTGTGAGATACTTTATGCTTAATAATCACAGATATAAATATAGATGTAACTCCTTTATATTATATAAGTGAAGAGAATCGGAATAAAATGCAAATTTCATTAGCAAAAAAAAATAAATCAACATTTGCATAGAATGTAAATTTTACTTGTGTTCAATTTACCGGAAAAATGTAAAAAATTAAAATCAGCAATTAAATTCATTTTAAAGATATGCTTTTATTGTCCCTCTTTCTTTTTCGGTTGCTTGTCCGATCACTTCTTGTTTTTAATTTCCTCTCAAGTCTAGCTTTCCACTAATTGTCTGAATTCATCACACAAATCCACTAAGGGTAAACAATTCATTCTTGTGATATCTATGTATCTATACAATCTATGACCAGCTGTTCACTTGACGTTTTACTTTTCTCTTTTTTTTTTTTTTTTTTTTTTTACACATTAAAAGAAGTAAGTCCTGCAATTTTAAAAATTTGTGTTTCTTCCGTAATTCTTCTGTGTTTCTTCTGAAGTCAACTCAAAATACATTATGGCATTCCCTGTATCACTTATCTGGACTCTTGATATCTCTTTATAACATTGGCAAGATCACAGTCAAGGCAGGAGGGCAGAACCAATTAGAGAGCTTATCAGTAACATAATTTACTTGCTGACAGTATTCCAAAGTGGTCCTGCCCCATTTACCTTGACATGGATTGCAAATGAAATGTTTATAACATTCTGAAATGTACCTTTCAACACAGTTGTGAATAATACTGTTTCAATAGTAGCAGTTGTATCTACAATCTGTCTAGCATATTTCAAAATACATGACACGTCCATGGCACTGCTTTGCCAGAACAGGAGCCCAACATTCGGGACTGCCCTGGAAAAATCAGAGAGACAGTTGATAGCTATGCTCTTCAGGAACTTTGGAAAATGCTAATATTATTCAAGAACATAGATGAAGTGAGAAATAGCTAGATTTCTATAGACTGGTTTTACAAGATATAGGTTTGGGCTTTGGGTTTCAAACACATTGAGAGTAGTTTGACAAAAACATGAGCACCGCAAACAAATCATTGTTGGGAAAATATTAAGATTATAACACAATTCACATAACAGTACAAGTGAGAACCTTAATAAAATCATCACTGACAACCGGCAGATAATGCAGAGTGATCTGAACTGTACAACCAGTATTATTGGAGACATCCTTTATGTTTCTTAAGCAAACCTTATGAATTATTATTACTCAATTCACTTTATTTTGTGCCCTTATCTACTTGTTAAAATGTAAACACACATAATTAAGCCCTGCGCTCAAACTCCTACTACTCCTGGTTGAGAGCAATGGCTACAGTATATATAAGCCCATAAAACAAAAGCAAAACAAAAAGTTAACAGAGCACTATTCCAAATCCTATGCACTTTTAAATAACTGGAGGCTTTTAGTATCATGCAAATGGCCATTAAATTGTAAGCTCACCTAACTCATCAAGGCAAACCACTAGGTGAGTCCTACACTAACAATTAACCTCTCTGATGCAAAATCTCTAATGAAACTAAAAGTGTGTGCCTGTCTGTTATAGTGGGCTACCTAGCTCAGCCTTCATACTGGGCATTGCTACAAGGAAGGTTAAAAAAATAGAAAAAAGGGAAAAAAAGGTGGGGAGGAGAATTGAGGAGGGAGAGGAGATGAGCTGACGCACAAAGAGAAATCATATGCGCAAACAGAGAAGTCGTCTGAATATCACTGAAAGAGACCTTCGTTTGTTCCTTACGAAAATCGAACCAGATATCAAATATTTAGTCTCGCAGCATCAACCTCAAGGATCTCATTAATCACTAGTAAAGGTAATTTCAATTTACTTTATTGTTTTCTCATTAAACTTTATAAAGTTAAAACCTTATAAACCTGCATTAAGTAGAAATAAAAAGATAAATGTACGTACATTTTTTTTTTTTTTTTTAAACACCCTCCTTTCTAAAAAAATATTCTGCATTTGCGTGAAAACTGGTGGGCGGTAAAGAAATTATTTCAACCAAAAAGATGCATTAGTGGGCGGTAGGTAAAAAAAGGTTGACTACCACTGCTCTACACACTTAATAAGTCATACACGAGGTGCTGTTCAAATTAGTTTTTTTTACAATGTTCTCAGCTCCTTATTGATCCAAATAAGATTACCAGTTTTGGGTACACCCTTCATTTAGCATAAGGATGGTGATTGAAGCCAAGCTTGGCCAAGTATTTTTATGGCACTTGGGCCCCTGTCTAACACCTGGGTCCTAGGCAGCAAACTACATTCATCTTACAGTTAATCCACGTATATATACTAGAATTTGTTCATGTAAAGAGCAGTTAATAATACAAACAAGTTCAATATTATTTATTCATAAAATATTTTACCAGGAAGGATACCTTGAGATTGCTCTCGTTTTCAAGTATGTCCTGGGCCCAGAGCACAATATAATATTTTTAAAGAATACAGTATACATATCCACCCACACACATATATACATTTAACACAGAGCAGGTAAGAAACATAGTCAACCATAATTTCAGCTGCATTCTGAATTGAGATATGTTGTCATAGATCTCTTAAATGATTTTAGATTGCATGAAGATTTGACTGTGTACCTGAGGTTATTCCATAATTGCGGTGCTCTGTAGGAAAATGAGGATCGGGTCATTTTATTTTTGTATTGCTGTATGCTAAATATCATGCTAGTACTGGATCGGAGGTTATAGGAGGTTCCCTACCTTTTTCTTAATAACAATATATCTGAAAATTCCCAAAACCCAATTGTATGCATGTTGACTGGGACCGAATTTTAAAACTGGAGCTGTATTTGAATATAGGAATCTGTTTCACATTTTTTTTAATGGCTTCCTTTTCTGATATATAAACACAAATGCAGACTATGTCTTGGACAGTAAAATCATTCAGAAGAAACACCTTATGCTCTTATTATAAATGTATCTCTTAGTTTAGATGATGGGGATTCAACCTGTGAGTGGTTATTCACTAAAGTGTAAGTTGTTGGGATTTTAAGGGAATTTAAAGAGAATTTCAAATTTTAGTCTGCAATATCTGAGCCACATGTATTTGGAGATTTTTGTCAAATTTGGCTATTTTTGGCCTAAAATGTAAATTTCACTTTGAATTCTCCTGGAATTCTTTTGAATGCATTTTAGTAAATAACCTGTTTGGGACTCTCCTATAAAGGCTTGGATTACATTGCTCTTTGCTAATAACTTGGAAAATTTTAGATTAAATATTTGTCCTTGGGATAAAATATTTCTGAACTGTTTGTTATGAATTACCTATAAGTTTTATAGTTACTTAATGCAAAATACTATTCATATAATAATGATTAGATCGTTATCATGTTTCCCTAAAAAGTAACTTTCTGATTGACAATCTGTATTCCCACTGCTGTCAACTAGAGGGTAAGATGCTTTAAAAACACAGTAAGTGCCTATGTGCTACTTTTACAATTATAGCATTATAGCTCACAAAAGTCACATGTTGAAAAGAGAATAAAATAAGTGAAATTGTGACAGTGAATAGAAAAAGAAAAACCTTTGGGTCATCTGTCATATTTCTAACAGAACCTAATGCATTTCTTTTTTAGTATCTAAATTATAGATGATTATGTCTATATATATATATATATATATATATATATATATATATATAAAATATGGAATATATATATTCTATCCCTATACCATTATATATGTCTTGATATATCTTGATCTTGATACAGACCATGTAGAGGTTGAAACGATTGATTTTTTTCATGCAAATTTTAATACAACTAATTGATTTTTTTCACCAAATCCAGTGAGTGCTCATGTCATTTCTAGGATTGCTACATATTTGCCGCTGGGAAGCACCCTGGTCTATTTTTGTTTATTAATATATTTTGATTGGGCATAGTGCCAGATTTTTCATTTTTGATATATATGTAAAAAGCCATATGTCTGAATTTGTGGGAGGAGTATTCCCTATATAAACTCTACCCCCTGCTTACCTATGCCGTTTCTGTGTGAGTGAGAGTTTGCCATGACAACCAGCACTTCCTTTCTGGCCTTTCCTGACAAATTGCATTGCTCCAGCTCGAAGTTCTGGCCTTCCCCATCTCCACTTCTGGCCATGAGATCCGGCACGCTTACATATGGACTCGTGGGAACATCCTTTCACGGTGTTCCCACTTTCGGACCTACCAAATGTGGGATTGGCTCCCGTTGTTCACATACACTTGTACCATTTGTTTATTACCGATCGTTTAGCTTCATATAATTATTCCTGTGATTCTTACCCAAGTTTGCGTATTTTGCTTGTGCCCATACAGCACGTTCATTCACTTACTCTTTTCATTCGTTTGATTCAAGCCGTACATTTGTGTACTTTCCCGTTCGTACATCGGTTGAATCATATGCTCATTCATTTAATTCTTAGACTACTTAGACATTAACACTTTATCTTTTGTTTTCAGCTGTTCGGTTGGCCATTCTCATAATTTCACGGTTCACAAGTTTGTTTAATTCACGAGACTTGATACAGTTCAACTGTTCGTTTTAGCACTTGCTAAATGTCACTTAACTCTTGCAGGCATGTCTGTTCGGTTTTCCTTGCATGTATTAAGGGATTTTAGTTCCTTAGACCTAGCTGGCTCTTCACAATTTCCCCCTCATTATCTCCATCTGCAAGTTTTAAATATTTGTTCACTTAATAGTACTTTGCATTGTTTTAAGTCCAACGCACGGTTCAATGCACAGATACATTTGTATGGTTTTACATGCACCATATAAATGTAGTCTATTAAAACCTTTTCCAGTTTGTCTGGGATTCTGTTCACGAGATACTATTACTAAGTAGTCACACATGGTTGATAATAAATTACGCTTGCTCGATAGGTTAAATACTATTTCTGTATAAGTGTCTTCGTATACATATTTATATATATTTCCTAAACTTGGTACTCATTTTGTTCTCTTATCATATTGTCCAATCGGCACCTCAGTGTGACCGCACCAGATCAGTGCAGTCACACTAAAGGAGGGAGAGGTTACTCACCTTACCTCCAGAGCTCTCCCTACGTGCAGTTTGTAATTCAGTGGCTGTCCAGTGTTAGGAAGGATGCCGGCCGCTGCAAGGTAGCGCTATATAATAATGCCGCCCACAATGACATCACTAGTGACGTGAACGTGCGTGCGGCATCACGTTTTTTTTTTTCAATATATAATTTTTATTGAAATCAAATGTGCAAAGGAAGAACAATCACCTCAGTAGTACAACAATACTGTAGTGAGAAACAATAATGCATACAGAGACTTCATAAATTGACATGAATATGAGGAATACAATGCACAATACAAGATACAAATTGTTTAGCAGAATATATTATATAGTATGATGACTGATAATTCTCAGTGTATGACAACATAGCGAAGTAAACATACAATATAAACAATATAAACATACAATTACAATATTTTATAGCACTCTGTCATAATTGTTCAGCGATAAAAATTACAATGTTACAATGTTACCATGTGAAACTCAATGACGCTTCAAGATGGGAAGTATAATCTGCATGAGACATCTGACGTCTAATGATGTACATGGTGGGCCTAAAGTCTGCAGATCAGGGTGAACAATCCACATGGCCTAATTATAGATCGTACCTTGAAATATGTATTACGGCTGTAATGCCGTTAACTCGCTTCCTCTCTAGGAAGACTGTCTGGCATGTAACCAGTTCTGTCCTAACAGTTACTTAGTTCTCCAGAGCACATTGCAAAAACTGAACGAGAGATTAAACAAAAACAAAATTTTTACTTAAATAGGGCGATGAACAAGGAGAAAAGAGGGTGAGGGGGAGAGAATAGAATAACACTCCAATACCAGATATTAAGTGAAGTCCGTAGTCGGATTACCAATGGCTTCCCAGTTGTACCACAATGCATTAAAGGAATCTAAGTGTTTTCCCATTGCCCACTTTTTTTCAAAGACATAAGTGGAGTTAACTTTGTTTATTACCTCCTGAACTATGGGGCATTTTACACTCTTCCAATGAGCGGCTATGCTAGTTTTCGCTGCTACAAGAATGTTTAATACTGCTGCTCTTGATGAGAGGTCGCCTAAATCAGGTAATAAATGAAGAATGTAACTGGCTGGTTTAAGTGGAATATCGTGACCACTAACTGATTTGATCAAAAGTCGTATTGAGTCCCAAAACTTGTGTAGAGCTGTACAATCCCAGAATATGTGTTTCAACGTACCATTGGGATCGGCACATCTCCAACAGTTAGGGGTCGAACCTGGATAGATTAAACCTAGCCTGGAAGGAGTCAAATACCACCTCATTAATAATTTAAAATAAGCTTCCCAGTGAGTAACACACTGTGAAGATTTCTTAGTGTATATAATAGCGGCTTCCCAAGTAGATAGGGGAAATATTTCACCTAGGTCTCGTTCCCAACGGACCATGTACGGCAATTTGTTCTCGTCTGGATTTGATGATAGGGACGAGTAGCAAAAGGATAAAGATTTTATAGGGGATGTGCTTTGGCGGGCCAAAAAACACAAGTGCCCTAGTCTACTCCACTCTAGTGGGTTGATATATTTGATGGATCTGGATTGCAGAATATGTTTCAAACGTAGGTACACAAAAGGGTCTTTTGGTGGCAACTGGAAAAGTTTTTGTATGGTAGGAAATGACATTAAACCTGTCTTTGTATACAAAGAAGACACATGTGAAATACCGCTGGAGACCCAACGTGATAATGGCAAGTCCGGGGAGATAGCCGTGAGCGCCTGCAAAGGAGCCGCGTAGAGTATCTCCGAACAGGGCCCCAGCAATGAGCTCCAAGACAACCATGATTTCATTAAAAATGTTGTAGTAGACAACATGGTTGGTGATGTTGGATGTGTCATTGACCATAAATTATAACTCAGGGGGAGTGAAGTACCACACTTTATTTCCAGATCCAGCCACACAGGCGTCGCCTTGAGTGTCATTATATCTATACCTTGAGCTAGAGCAGACGCTATATAATAATTTTTAACGTTAGGAATTTGAAGGCCTCCTTTTTTAATGGGGTACCACAGGGAACGGAAGGATACCCTTGGGGGCTTTTTTTTCCATACATGAGCGTTTAAGGTCATTTGAAAACGTTTTAAAAGGGCATTAGGAAGGGCTATAGGCAATGTTCTGAACAGATATAGGATATGCGGTAGAGCCATCATTTTTAGGGAGGTAATCCTACCTATCCAGGAGGCATTTGCCCCGTCCCAGGATGCAATTTGTTTCGAGATTTTTGCTAGAACCACTTCGTGATTTTCTAGAATAGTTTGTTTCGTTGATCGAGCTATCTTGACACCTAGGTAGGAGATAGAAGTTTTGCGCCATTCGAATGGATATTGGGCCTGAAGTGTGTTTAACAGCTGTGTATCTAGGTTAAAAGGGAGAATTTGTGTTTTAACTATATTGTTCTTATAATACGATATTTTGCCGTACTCTAGCAAATTGTTTATAACATGCGGAATCGAATGAGACGGTTTGGTAAGAAATAGCATGATATCATCTGCAAAAAGTGCTACCTTTTTTTCACCTGCGGGTGTGAGTATGCCAGGGATCAAGGGGTCTTGTTTGATCGCTCTGATCAGTGGTTCCAGGCATAGGATAAAAATGTGGGGAGAAAGGAGGCAGCCTTGCCTGGTTCCATTAGTTATAGGAAAGCTGCGAGAGAGAAAGCCGGTATTGAACACCTTGGCAGAGGGCTCTGAATATAGGGCTTTAATGCTATTAATGAAGGGGCTGGAGAATTGAAACGCCAATAGTGTGCTTTCCATATATGACCAATTGAGGCGATCGAACGCTTTTTCAGCGTCCAATGCCATAAAAACGCCTTGTTCTTTTTTCTTCATAGCCCATTCCAATATATCTATGCAATACCTGGTGTTATCTCCCACCTGTTTACCTGGAACAAAACCTGCCTGTTCTTCTGAGACTAGATTGGGCAGTAAAGGTTTCAATCTGTTGGCGATGATCTTAGCATATAATTTAACATCAGCATTTAGGAGTGAGATCGGCCGAAGGTTACTGCAAATCGTAGGGGGTTTATTTGGTTTGGGTAGAGTTATGATGAATGCTTCTAACATTTCTTGCGGGAAAGACCCAGATTTTTGGACTGCATTAAATATGTTTGTAATGTGAGGGGACAGATGTGATGCCATTTTAATGTAATAATAATTGGAGAGGCCGTCAGGGCCAGGGGCTTTATGTTTGGGGAGGGAACGGATAGCTGATTCAACTTCTTCGGTCGTGAAAGGTGTGCTCAACAACTCGTTTTGCTGCGGTGTGACATGTGGGAGATTTATCCGTGTTAAAAAGTGCTGAATTTCTTCTATAGTGGGTGTGTGCGTGTCAGTGTGTTTTCCCAGATTATATAGGTCTTCGTAGTAGTGAGACAGTTCGTTGACAATATCATTAGGATTATACAATTTCACTTCGTCTTTGGATGTAATATAGGGAATTTTAGTCTGGATATATCTAGATTTTAATTGGCGCGCCAACAGTTTGCCGGCTTTATTACCCATATGGTAGAAGTGTTGTTTCAGTTTTCGAGCATGATTAATATAGTCGTCTGCGTGTAGATGGTGAATGGCCTCTTGTATTTTGGCTATTTGTTTAGATATGGACTTCGAGGGGGAGGCTTTATTGGATTTTTCCAATGATTCCAGCTGTTGGGTAAGCTTAACCATGGAATTTTGGATGCGTTTTTTATTTTTTGAGCCCAATTTTATGAATGCACCCCTAATGACTGCTTTATGGGCAAGCCATTGTGTTTCAACGGAGGTGTGCTCGGTAGAGTTAGTATGAAAATAGTGGTCTAATTCAGTAGCAATCGCTTTATGGTTTTCCGGACAGTCTAAAAGTGATTCATTTAACCTCCACTTTCCCCGACCCTTGGCGGGGTACGGGACTTCAATAATGGTCTCAATTGGGGCATGGTCAGACCAGGTGCGCTGGCCTATTGTTTGGCTGACCAGATGTGGTAAAGTAGATTTGTCTATGATACAAAGGTCTATACGCGAGTAAGTTGTGTGGACATGTGAGAAATAGGAGTAATCCCTGCCCGTAGGATATAAATTTCTCCAGACATCATATAAATCAGATGAATGGAGAAGGTGGGTAAATAGTTTGCCGTTCTGTATAGATGTCTTAGTAGGGGGTTTTTTATGAGTGCGTTGGGTGTCCAACTGGGGGTCTAAGGCGCAGTTGAAATCGCCACAAATTATTAAATGTCCTTGTTTAAGCTTGGAGATTTTATTAAAGGATTTTTTAAAAAAAGGGTATTGAGCTTCGTTAGGTGCATATAGGGATACTACTGTAGCTTTTATTCCGTTCAATTCACCCACTAAAATTAGTAATCTACCCGCTGGGTCTACATATTGTTTATTCAATGAGAAAGCCCAGTCTGAATGGAAGAATATGGCAACTCCCTTGGTTTTGTTTGGTGCATGTGCGTGAAACCCAGTTGGGTAACGTGGTGAATATAGTCTAGGCGGGCCTTTCTTTTGGAGGTGAGTTTCCTGTAAACAAACGATTGCTGCATTAGAGGTATGCATGTCCCGTAGCACCTGCCGCCGTTTGTTTGGACTATTAAGCCCTTTAACGTTGAGGGACATAATTTTCATTGTATTACGAGTCATATCAACAACAGTATAGAGAAAGTGCTAAGGACATGGCTGTAACGTCCGATGGACATATGAGAACACTGAACTATAATCTGAGTGAACGTTTGCTTTACAAGTAAACCGCCCTGCGAAGTGGTCGGGCTGTGCTCGTGCCTTCCTTTTAAGCCAATGGTGAGGAATGCAGCTTCCACTGGTAACATGTATAAGAGTGTGGAAATTACGGGGGAAAGGGGAGAAAGGGGAAAAATAAGGGGAAACAACAAACAAAAGTATATACAATTATCTCCATTTAGAAGGAGATGAGAAAAGGTCATATAGAGTACACCGAAAGATGAACTCAAGAGGTGACCTGAAAAGTTGGTGGGAACGTGGGAACGTGGAGCTCCTACCGCCCTGATGGTGTATAACTCAAAAGCAGAAAAAGAGAGAACGTATTATCATAAAGGGTAGTATCATGGCGGATATGCCGTGCCCTAATCATGATTGGAAACAGCAACCTTAAACATCAACATAACGAGTGATTTGAATAGAGTGCAGTTGGTAGCCACAACAAATAAGCCTGGGTCAAACTGCAGTATATTGTAACAAGTTAATTTTGGTCTGAGCACGGAGTAGTTATAATCGTTAGGTTGTATTGGTCAAAGTGGCTCTCTAAGCTTAGCCTTAAATTTAGATCTAAAATTTAAACGGAAATTAAAATTTAAACGGAAAGTCTAGATAACAGACGGAGCCTTAAGGGTATAACTCGTGAGTTATGACGTGACCTATGCACGCACAGAGCACACTGAAAGGACCAATGTTACATATACCACGGCAGCAGAAGAATAAAACAATATAATAAACGCATGAACACTTTTGCTTAAGGTTGAACCTTCAGCATGGCAAAGGATACGGGCCGACGTAAGCGTCTACACGCCTTTTACAGGGACAATATAATATGACATAACATACAATGGTAACTTCAACCCCAAGGCCGTCAAAGTGAATTAACATTTCTGACCAAGAAATAAATAAATGAGGGAGGCCTTAACCATATGGTCAGGGTGAAAATGCTGACAATCATTCTTACTCTCATTACTTTGCCCCTTCAACAGACCTAGCCTTGGTATATGCAATAAGTTAACAGGTGGGTGTTTACAGATGGGATAGAAACCCCTCTGGATCATACAGTGGAATACTATACCAATATTGCTCGAAATATATGGTGCATGATGACTGTAAAAGTTCATTTCGCTGTAGTTTGGGCTCCTGCCATATGCCACTCATTTTGGATTTTCTTCGGGGAACCCTCCCCGGGTGCCACTTGACGTTCTCCTGTTGGTCGCCAGAGACCCCATTCAGAGAGAGTTTTCATACCTTCTTTAGGGTCGTTTATAACACGGGTTGTTCCCTGTCTCCAGACAATCAATTTTGTAGGGTAACCCCCACTTGTAATTCACATTGTTGTTCCGCAAAGTTTTTGTAATGGTGATAAATTCTCTGCGTTTCGCCATGGTGGCAGTAGACAAGTCCGCAAATAAAGCTATTGTGGTGTGTGGGTCAGGAAGGTTCGCCGTTTTCCTCGCTGCTGACAATAGGGATTCTTTGTGTACATAGTAATGAAATTTGACTATCACGTCTCTGGGCGATTCAGGAGGTAATCGAGACGGTCGAGGAAGTCTGTGCATACGATCATAGGCCCATGCAGAGTCGGGTAAGTCCGGGACCAAGGCCTTGCAAATAGAAAGAATATACGCTGGGAGAGCATCATGGGAAATGTCGTCGGGAATACCCCGGAATCTGATATTTTGCCGCCTGGACCTGTCCTCCAGGTCAGCCAACTTCAATTTCAGTGCTTCATTTTCATCCGATAATGATTGGAGCTTGTCCACAACTTCGTTATGGGCAGTGCATAGGTCGCCCGTTTTGTTTTCCAAGTGGCTAGTCCGGTCGCCCAGGCTTGTAATTTCTTTCCGCAGATCTTTGTCAATACGCTGGAAATCAGCTTTTATGGTAGCTCTCAGCTCTTGCAGCATTTTGTGGAGACTCTTCTCCGTTACTGGAGAGTCTGTGTATTTGGAGGAGATTGACTCCTGGTCGGAAGCGCCGTCCGACATAGTTTCTGTCTCCTCGCCGCCATCTTGGGTAAGTACTTGGCGTTCTTTTTTCTTTATTTTGGCCGATTCACGAGTTCTCGGCTGCTTGGGATAAGACATACTTCCGACGCCGAGGTTCTGCTATGTTAGGGCAAGGTAGGTAGTTGAGTTATCGCTTTGGGTAGCTTGAATTGTAGCCTTCAGGACGGTTAAACGCCGGAGCTCCTACTCCATGCGGCTGCTCACACCGGAAGCCAGACACGCCCCCCGGCATCACGTTTTTGACGTGCACGCACCTTCTGGGGTTGTGGGACCCAAATCAGCCGATAGCAGGATTTACTGGGTTATTTAAACACAAACCTGCAGTTGTTCAGTGCCCTGTCATGGTTTCCATCATTTTGTTTATCCGAGAGTGCGTTCCTGATTCTGATATATGTTTTTTGATCTTGGCTTGGCTTGGCTTCCTGTATTTCTGGTATCCCTGACCCTTTGGCTTTGTTCTTTCCGTATTTGTTCCTTTCTGTGTTCCTGACCGCGGATCGTGACTGTTCTATTACATTAATTACGGCCATTCTAAGGCCTGGTAATACATTGTTACTGTTTGTATTTGTTAGGTGTTTTACTTAATTCTGTGTGTTGGGCCACTGGTGTTATCCTGACACATATCACGTATTTTAGGTGTCTATATCAATTGTTAGCAATATTGCTAGTGAAACCTAGGACAAAGGTGTCCTTCCAGCAATCTTTTTTCAGGTAGTTTCATTTTCTTAGTTCATATATTTTGTTAAACTAGTACATTAAGGCCATCCACTGCCTTTTAGGTTTACAGGTTGTGCTCAGTTAAGGGGCTTGTCTCATTGCAACAGACCCACGTTAGGTCCTCAATACGTTACATTCTTACAAAGATCCTCTGTTGTACTATCTGTTTTCCAGCTTTGACAATTACTACTTTAGGACAAACTAAGATACAGAGAGTTACTCCAACACCTATCAGGTAATTCTTAATTTCTCTTAAACGCTTCGTTAAAAACATATGCCTTCTTCAACAAACGCCTCTCTGGTGATAGTACACTCTCATCAGCTCTGTTTAGGGTACATTATTCTGTATATATATACAAATCTATAATCCAGTACTTCACTTGTCATAGGTTACTTGTCATAGCTGACCTTACTACTCTGTTTACGTTATTGTTCCCATGAGGCCTACAACCCATCTCTCGCAGAGATATCGCCCACACAGCCATACATTAGATTAATTGCCTCATCCCCTTCTGCAGAGGTTATTTAGAGTGTCACATGCTATGGCCACATGCATTCTTACTCCGTACTGTCACCAAGAGGCCAACATCCCGCCACACCATTTTGTGGACAAATTTCCCCAAGAGCCAAATCATAGGTAGAGCCTCTCTTTACCACTTGGCAATTAGCAGGGATTCACCTGTCATGGGGCAGTTACGTTCTTCACCAGCGGCATTAGCTAGCAAGCCAGTTAGCCATTGGCTTTCAAAATAGTATTTTATTTACTAATCTCTTTATTAGATGTCACAAGAATCAATCAAAGCAGATGACCTGTCTTTCCAGGGTGCTCCTACCAGGCCCAGAACGCCCGTTAGACCAAGCTCACCTGCTGAATCGCTCATTCCAGCTACCCCTGGGTCTCTGAGATCCTGGACCATTCCTAAACTGGCGGCAGAACTACGCCATAGGAATGTTCCTTTCCCGGTCACAGCTAGGAAAGCAGAACTCTATAAGCTACTAGCAGTCCAGTACAGTAATCGCAGGTCTGGCACAAGCTCTCAGGAGTCCCATGCCAGCGGTTTGGGCCAAGTTCAAGACACCTTGTCATCTTGTCATCTTGTCTACCCTTCAGTCGCTGTCACGTATTCATCCGCACATAATAATGTGATTAATGGCATTTACTGTCATGACAAGAAAAGTTATGCCAAGCAACATTACTATCCTGACAGAAAAAGTTGTGCCGAGCAGCAATCAAATCCACAGGAGGGTTTGTGCTGAGCAGCAATCATGCAAATGAAAACCTGTTAATTGCCTTTGGGGTCAAAGGCCGGTTACAGCCAATCAGATCCACAGGAGGGGTATTTAGGCCCATTTCTCCTCTTGCTCAGTGCCCTGTCGTGGTTTAATGCGTATAGTTATCCTGATCTTGAGTTTATGGTATTTGACTTTGGGTTAGTTTTGACTTCCCTGATATCTGGTATCCTTGACTTTTGGCTTTCCCTCATCTTTTTGTCTGATTCTGTGTCCCTGACCTCGGAAAGTATTTTGACTATTCTTGGAGACGTTAAGTCCAGTCATTCTAAGGTCCAGTTATACGTTATCCTTAGTCCCTATGTGACACAGTACTACCTGCTGGATCAACTTGTAATCCTGACAGTCGCTTAACGAGAGTATGACGAGACCAATCTCGCCACATTGCATTGGAGGAGCCTGGTTGCCCGTCTGTTGCCACTGGACTATGGCCCCATGTTTAAAAGTCTTCCTTTCGCCTGCAGAAAAGGCTTGTTAGTGCCTTTCTGCCCGGCGGACGGTAGATTCAATCTACCGAACTAACGCACGAATGACTGGACCACCTGGGAGCTGGAGTGTGTCGGCAATTTACCTCCAAGAAGCTGCGTTTAACCACAGCTTAATTGACGAATACTGGGTGGCCTTTGTTCGTTTGCTGAACATGTGGCTGCGGCCATTTTAAAGTCCCGAACGGCCAGCGGTGTTCAGCGCCCAAACTATGGAACTGGAAACGGACACTTATTTGCGCGAACACCGCTGAGCCGTCAGCCTCCTTGCTGCTTTGGTCGGTCATTTAACCGGATGCCTGTTCATTCGGTAGTTTAAACCATATGAACAGCATTTCCCCAGATAGCCATCCTGTGGAGTCTATTCGTATGGAGAACAGACTTTGTGAACACTTTAACTCCACGGCGATTGGACTGTGTGCATAGGACCTGAGCGTTATTCGGTACTTTTGTGCGCTCAGATCCCAGCTATCTGGGGATGGGTTACATGTGTATATTTTATGTGACAAATGTAATATTAGGTATTTTATTGTATTTTAGTCTTTTACTGTAACCATGTATTTAATGGAGTTTTGCCTCTGTCCTTGGAGATAATTGGATTACTTCCCAATTATCTTCAGGATAGAGGGGAGGGATTGTAATGTACTGTGGAAGTGTTTTAACCCTGTATGCCTGTGATTGGTTATTTTACCATTTGTGTCCCAGTCTTCCATCTGGTCCCCTAGGGTGGGTCCACCAGGTGGGAGACCTGCATAAATACCGGGCAGGTAGCCCACATTAAACCAGACCACTGCTTGACCCTCAACACGGAGCTCTGTCTCGTTCTTGGGGGGATTTACTGTATGCTGTTAGAGACTGATTGCCAGGAGTGTAAGCCGCTTGGGTGCTTTTCCTGTTCGTCTGCTAGCAGCTATTCGTGAGGTTCCAGTTCGGGAGTTTGGAGTGCTATTTTGTATGCAGTTCGGGAGTTTGGAGCATTCCCTTGTATTCAGTTCGGGAGTTTGGTGTTCTGCAGTAGCTGTGCCTGTATCTCTGGAAGGGGAAGATCTACTAAACGTCGGTTTAACCCTTTTATACCTGGGGTGCCGTTACAGAGAGGATGACCAAGATAGAAACCATCATCCCTACGGTTATCAACGCATCTGACGTCACAGCCCCCACACCTGCACCCTCAAACACACAGGGTAGTGCCATTACTATTACTCCCTCCACTTCACACGTTATCGCCCCTGCACATTTGGTTCCAGCTTCCATTAAGAAAGACACTCTAGATGGCAAGGATGTCATCCTAGTCTCTCTCCTTATTGCTTCGCAGGACATTTTAGAAAATAGAACTTTTAATTACGGAGATATTTCCGTGATCCGAAAAACAAGGGACCATCATCTTAACAAAAAAACTCTCCATCCCCGAATTTGTTTTCGGCTTTGGACAGAGATGTCTGTCGGTAGAGATGTCATCTGCTCTTTATACCCTCAGAGGCAAGAGGAATTCAACCTCTATTTACACAAGGTGGTGTACGTGGGTTTTGCTTTCTACGATTACCACAAATTGGTATAATCTAAAGCAGCAGCAGCTCTGGCCCAGTTCAACACTCGATTGGAATCAGTTGGACACAGAGATGTTCTGCATGCATTTCGCCGGCTTGAGACCCCTATCTTGTGCGGTTTGTTCCTCTACCTCACACTCCTCCAACTTGTGTACCTGCAAAGCAGAGCCCTCTATATCCCACCCCTCCACCACCCCCTCCATCTGTCAGGATAGGGGACAAAGAGATAAGCTAGGCAGACCAGTTGTATTCTTGGGCAAGGCGCAGGTGTGCAACATCTTTAAAGGAACACTATAGTCACCTAAATTACTTTAGCTAAATAAAGCATTTTTAGTGTATAGATCATTCCCTGCAATTTCACTGCTCAATTCACTGTCATTTAGGAGTTAAATCACATTGTTTCTGTTCATGCAGCCCTAGCCACACCTCCCCTGGCTATGATTGACAGAGCCTGCATGAAAAAAAAAACTGGTTTCACTTTCAAACAGATGCAATTTACCTTAAATAATTGCATCTCAATCACTAAATTGAACTGTAATCACATACAGGAGGCTCTTGCAGGGTCTAGCAAGCTATTAACATAGCAGGGGATAAGAAAATCTTAATTAAACAGAACTTGCAATAAAGAAAGCCTAAATAGGGCTCTCTTTACAGGAAGTGTTTGTGGAAGGCTGTGCAAGTCACATGCAGGGAGGTGTGACTAGGGTTCATAAACAAAGGGCTTTAACTCCTAAATGGATTGAGGATTGAGCAGTGAGGCTGAAGGGGCATGTTCTATACACCAAAACTGCTTCATTTAGCTAAAGTTGCTCAGGTGACTATAGTGTCCCTTTAATGCAGAAACCTGTAATTACAACGCTTGCTGGTTGTTGCTCTATACATTTGCTACATCTGCTTCAGGGCACATACAAAATCCATGTGCCCTTCTAAGCTTTTCCCTAAGAAATTATCAGATTTATGCATGCGGAGGCACTTCGTGGCAGAGTGGAACGGAATCTCCATGTTCATTCCCCCATTGACAGACCACTCCCCTGTAATTTGGACTGATGCAGCAGCCCACACGGGGTTCACTGTAATTTTTGGTAACTACTGGTTTAGGGATGTTTGGCCTCTAGAAACACTTACCTTACCGACCTTCAGGGAAACTTCAGCTCTTTTTGAGATCTACCCAATTGTAGCAGCTGCCCATACTTGGGGCCACCTGTGGGCTGGTGAGGCACTCAAGTGTTATATATATAAAGTGAGAGAGACTTTATCATCTATAATAATAATATTTTAATTTAATAATAATTTAATAAGAATATTTTAATACTTCAATATAAATATATTAAGTGATAGAAAGACTTTATCATTTGTAATAATAATGTAAAATAATAATAATAATTTAGATACAAAAGTGCTCTTAGAAATATGTAGATAAATGTGAAGTGGTAATAAACCTTTTACTTCTACTTTGTCCTTGACATTAGAGCCAAGAGTTCTTCTCTTTCTACTCGCTGTCACAATCTCATATATATATATATATATATATATATATGTATATATATATATATATATATTCCATATAACATTGGGTTCAAATGATCTCTGCTATTAAAGGCAGCCAAGAACCACGAAAACATGATACTGTTAAAGGGACACTATAGTCACCTGAGCAACTTTAGCTTAATTAAGCAGTTTTGGTGTATAGAACATGCCCCTGCAGCCTCACTGCTCAATCCTCTGCCATTTAGGAGTTAAATCCCTTTGTTTATGAACCCTAGTCACACCTCCCTGCATGTGACTTTCACAGCCTTCCATAAACACTTCCTGAAAAGAGAGCCCTATTTAGGCTTTCTTTATTGCAAGTTCTGTTTAATTAAGATTTTCTTATCCCCTGCTATGTTAATAGCTTGCTAGACCATGCAAGAGCCTCCTGTATGTGATTAAAGTTCAATTTAGAGATTGAGATACAATTATTTAAGGTAAATTACATCTGTTTGAAAGTGAAACCAGTTTTTTCTTCATGCAGGCTCTGTCAATCATAGCCAGGGGAGGTGTGGCTAGGGCTGCATAAACAAAAACAATGTGATTTAACTCCTAAATGACAGTGAATTGAGCAGTGAAATTGCATGGGAATGATCTATACACTAAAAATGCTTTATTTAGCTAAAGTAATTTAGGTGACTATAGTGTTCCTTTAATAAACAGTGGCTGCAGCAGAAATTACGTATCTATTTATGGGTTCATAATGCTTTTTTGCTCTTTAGAATTAGCATATACATACTACTGCCACATTTATAGCCTTTTAGAAGGAGCCGTTTATGAACCATAGAGTAGATATTGGTTGCAAAATACCTAAACTCATAAATCAACCTGTTTTACGTTAAAGAATGTGGAAAATAGCAATTCTTTTTGCACTTTGCATACACATACAGTTCATAAATAGTTAACGCACACACAGAAAATTGACAAATATATGTTCTATTTCATTTTTTGTGCATGTGTTTCCTTTTTACCGTCTGTCCGTACTCCCTGCAGCTAACAATAAACCAAGCTTATCTACAGTGGCATGTTTCTAATTCTAATACTGTAATGAAGAGATCAAAAGCCATTGTATTATTTTGTTATGCGTTTCTTGTGATCATTTGGGGTCTGCAGAGATAACTTGAGAAATAGTCCTCCTTATAACAGTGGGGCCAGCATTTTTATTTGCAGCTTAATACCATATAATCAGCAGGCATTTTTACTTTCAAAAATTGTTGCAAAAAGGAATAGTCTAAGCTGTTGGAACTCTCATTTTATGTGCTGTATAATACTAAAGTTTCATGGTATAATTTAATGCTCATCACAATATTTCCTGACAACATTCTGCCTCGTCCATATGTCTTTTGTCTTGCTGTTACATTTTTGGCAGGTTAGTTTGTAATTTTAGAATAGGAGATGGGAGATATAGCAATATGTCATGCTACACTTCTGAAAATTAGTATTTTCTTTACATGTGTCAGCTTCCAACTGAGCAGCATAAATCATTTTTGCTATCCCACTGTTGTTCAGAATGAACAATGAAAACTAATGGAACAACAGATTCCTACCACACCTTCATAACACCTAATTTAAATGTATAACGCGCTCGTTACTGAGCCTCTTAGTAATATCCTATATTCCATTTGAATGCCAGTTTTTATAAATCCAATTGTATTTGTTTCCTTCTTTTGCACTTACTGATGGATTTAGCACTTTTCAGATTAAATTTGAGTACACAATGTGCCATTGTGATAGATATAGGATAATAGGTATACAATATATAGGGATACTTTAAGACAACGGGGCACTACACTGTAGAGAGAATATAAGGCATCAAACCAACTAGATGAAGAAAATGGACTTTGATTGTTTCGATAAACACAGCAAGGCAAATTGAGTATTAATTTTAAATATATTGGTGTAGTTTGGTTTTAACACTTTGGATGGTTGAGGTTTGGTAATTGTATCACAGAAGGACATGCCAAAGAGTGGATAGAAAAGGGAGAAAGCTTTTATTCTTGATATAACACTGTGGATTAGTTAATAGAGCAACAGCATTACACTAAAGGATAGAATATAAGGAATGTGCAGGTGAATAGCAGTCTCTATGAATGAAATATAAATTTACGAAAAGCGGGAGAAATATGAAGGATTTTTAAAGTTCTACACAGATAATGAAGACAAGGGTGACATTTGTTTTAAAAATCATGGATTTACAGCATGGACAAAGCACTCATCTAGGATATCACAATGTGAAAGGGATTCTCCAGTGCCAGGGAAACATATTCATTTTCCTGGCACTGCAGGACCCTCTCGTGCCCTTCTTCCTCCCACCCCCAATCCCAAGTGGACTTACTGGAGTCCAGCGCCGATGTCCCTAGGCACTGGGTCAGGCTCCGCCTTCTCTCCTCCCCCACCGACATCAGCCGGCGGGGGAGACCTAATGCGCATGTGCGGCAATGGCCGCGCACCTTCATTAGACCTCCCCTTGGGAAAGCATTGAATAATGCTTTCAATGTTTTCCTATGGGGATTTCCCCGATGCTGGAGGTCCTCACATAGTGTGAGGACATCCAGCGTCATTTTAAAACACTTTTCGTGTTCTTAGAACATGGAAGTGTCCTTTAGTGGCTGTCTAGTAGACAGCCACTAGAGGAGGACTTAACCCTGCAAGGTAAATATTGCAGTTTATGAAAACTGCAATAGTTACACTTGCAGGGTTAAGGGTAGTGGGAGTTGGCACCTAGACCACTCCAATGGTCTGGGTGCCTGGATAATCCCTTTAAGACCATTTCCCACTGAAAGTGAGTCCTCCATATGGTACAAGATGGAGTGTCTACCAAATCACATTCCAAAAAGTATTTGTTGTTCTGGCTACACCATTTTCCCCTCTGTCAGTCACCATGTTGTGTCAGATTCTACAGACACAGATCTAAGTGCCTCTGTGGTACCCCGATGCCAGTCTACTGCAAGGCAACCTTTTCGCACTCACCAAAATTGTATATACAGCTTCGCGCTTTTTTTTACAAATATACTATGATTGGTATCCTATAGACACTTGCTTGTCACCTTTAAGTGGTGCAACAGCAAGTATTTAAAAGTAAGTTGTAGTCTCTGCATTCATTTATAACTCTGCTAACATACAAAATGATCACAGCACCGTTATATTTATACTATAGTTTTCTGTTTTCCTAGAACCACGAAATTAGTACATGCTGTCATAAAATCCATGACAAGTTCCCTCGAGAGAATCCAGTGCAATCAATAAAGATAAAATAAAAACAGTCAAAGGAGTTGTTTGCGGTGCAATCAAACAAAAAAGGCAAGAAATAAAAATATTTTAAAACTGTAAAAGTCTCTCTTGATAGGAGTAAATAAAACCTCCGAAAAACATATCCAGTGGTAGATATAGATAAAAAGTATTCATCTTCAACATTAGGTACCACTAAATAACTCTTATATAAGGACAATGTGCACAATAAAATAAAATACAATGAAATGCCAAGTTCAAATGTCCTCATTCTATCAGATGGATATGCTTCTGATTGCTGCAATCAAACGGTCTCTGAAACCAATTGTCCTCTATGACAAGCCCTCTTCTCTTTGCTCATTGAAAAAGCTTCAGAGAGAGCGAAACACATTTGGCAATTACAGACTGATTTTATATACAGCCACCAACCCATTCCAGCCTTTTGTCGGCAAGATTACGAAGACCATAGATGTGAACTGGATTTGACAACTCGATGCCCATCATGTGAAGAAGCAGCCACAGCACAATCAGAAGAGATACTGGCTACTCCTTTAATCTTATCTGAACCCAATATTTAAATGATACATTTTGTTTGCACACGGTATGGTTGGTTTATATTGGATAGAGGTGTTTAATTTGGAGTGGGGATTGTAGGTTAGAGTTAGATTGTATAATATTGGTGGCACCATTGTGTAATGTCTATATATATTAGGCTGTTACAGTATTTTATGAATGATGGAGGGACTATATTTTCTTCGGTATTAGAGGTATTATGGCATTAAGTAAGGACTGCTAAAGAGAGTACAATTTTATCTATAGTATATTTTATTAATCAATACCATATCCCTGTTCAGAGGCCAACTGTGTTTCATTATCTTTGTAGGTTCGCTGTACAGTGATGATAAAGTTGAATCTGATCTGGTAATGTAAGAATCAAATTGGTAAAGCAAATAAAGTTACATTGTTATTGAAGATATTACTCTGTGTGTGGTTTGCATCTGTTCCACTGCCCCTCTTATATTCCATTTATGGTGAATATTAGTTATGAAAGGAGAAGAGAGCCTATCTTTGAGGACTATTGATTTCAGAGGCATTTCATTGTATTTTATTCTATTGAGCACATTTTCTTTATATGAGAGTTTAATTAGTGGTACCTAATATTGGAGAGGATTATTTTTTAAGTGCAGCTCCATTAATAATGACAATGAGTTTAACTGCTACAAATGAAAATTAAACATACCAATAATATGTGTATAGGTGTATCATGGGGGTGAGAGAGACAGGGCCAGTTAGCGGTCTCATGACTTATTTTATGATCTTATGGACTACAGCTTATATATATATATATATATATATATATATATATATATATATATATCCCCAGCACTCACATTTAAAGTATACAACTACCGGGAGCAAGACCAAGGCTCCAATAGATAAACAATCCAATGAGGGAGGCTGCTCTCTGGACTTAAAACTTCAGTTTATTATAAAAGATTAAAAATGACGACCAATGTTTCGTTCCCCGCTCGGGACCTTCTTCAGGGTCAAATACAACAGGACAAGTATAAATTTGCTGATTACATTATATTTTATATATTTTGCCTGACCACTTGGTGTTTTATACATGCTTCAGCTGCCCACTGATCTTGTTTTTATTTCTGCATATACTTGTGTGTATATATTGGTATACAATACATATCTCCCTGGAGGGCGGATTGGACGCAAGGGGGTGGATTGGACCCCTACGCTCTCCTCTGCCCAAGTTCTCGTACATATGAAATAGTTTTCTCTGGGAGGACCCGGCGTCAAGACTTTAGTCCACGGAGGAGGACCGATCAGGCCCGAACAGTTCGGCTGAATGACGGACCCATTTGCTCAGCGATGGACGCTTCCCTCCAGGATTGTTCGACATGGAGATGCGGACAAGTCTCCTCCGTTTGTTTGGTCTCAGGACCTTTCTACAGGTACCTCGGTCTGCTGGTACTTTGGAATTATGATCTCCGTTTCGGCAGAGTCGAACCTAGTTCCTGGATTCCCTGGACCCTTGCTCATTTGATCTCGGGGATTGTGAGACTTTTGTCTGCATTGCGACCCTGACGTAGTTGGATCTCCTAATTTTGCTACTGCTTTTACAGGGTTCGGGTATTGTTAGGTCACTTTATTACCGGGGACTGCCATATTAATTAGATTAGGTAGCGCATACGACTGTTGTCGGCGGGCCTCGCTCTGCTTAGAATTCCCTTTACGATTCCTGAGGACGGGTATTCATCTCCCCAGGGAGTACAAGCATTTTTGTCATGCTCCTATGGTGGGTTCTGTCGGGTTTTGCCCATTCACTGATTCTGGATTTATTTCAGTTATTATACCTTGTTTTTCTTTCAGATGGGTTCGGCGGTTCGGACCTTATTTGTCTATCAGCCTTAGTCGGACCCGAGGGTCATATTCTTACTTTGGTAGCGCTCCCACCTTTAGGCGGTGTTCGACGTCACCGTTTGTTTAAATGGTTCTTCCCTTTTTCTCGCCCTTCATTTACCGCTTTGTTGTGGTTGGCATTGGCGGGGCGTATAGGTTTTTTCGGTCCACTTCAGTCCGTAACACGGCGACTTCAGGTACCGACATGGCGGGCGTTTTTCTCCAAGACATTCTACGCTTTCCTGCCGGTTACAAGGAGCTATCTTCATAGAGTTTAGATTGGTACAGCGGATCGTGTTTCTTTGGTTTTTGCTGTCCGAGCGTTAAAACAGCAAATATGAAGCCTCCTGTCATGCTATAAAATTGTAGATTATACCAGCTTTAGTGTAACTATAATCTTAATTTTATTAATGACAGGAGGCGAACATTTCTCTCCCAGTTTCTCCCTCCCCTTGTTGTTTGTTGGTTTGACTGACTTGTTGTTTATTAACCTGGTCTCCTGGGCTAGGTTGGTTATCTGGGGGAGTTGGGATTTATCTGGGATACGGTGCCGTCAGTATTTTATGATGGGGATTCAGTTTTTTTCACAATCTGGGATATTATACTGTCAGTATTTACGATGGGGATTCAAGTTTTCTCAGTACATTTCATTCGCTAATCAGTGTTTTCGACTCTGTTTATCTTGTTCCAGTTTAATGGTTTGGCTACAGTTCTTAGATCCGACTACTCTACAGGATAAAGGTCAAGGCTTCACCCACTGGTTCCACGGTTTCAAGTTCGCATGGCATTCATCGTTATGTTATGTTTGTTTCTTCTGTTATTGTATTTGTGGTGTATTGTTCATGTAGTTTATTTGTCGCAGCGTGAAAGAGGAAATAGATAGTTGGGAGAAGCCTTTTATAGATTCCTGATTTTTTTGTCTCTGGTGTTTTTATCTCTATGTTAATGTGCTGCTGTGGAGTTCTAGTAAAGAGAGACTTAAGCAAATATTCGCCTCCTGTCATTAATACAATTAAGATTATAGTTACACTAAAGCTGGTATGATCTACAATTGGTAAGGTATTTCTTTAATCATCAATTTTAGTAGGGAGTCTGTTTTAAATTTTTAGCCTCAACATATTTATTGAAAACAATACAGTTAAAACTAGTACACATTTTAAAACTCTTGAAGTAAATAGCTTCATATAAACATCCAGTTGCCATTTCTCACCATGGCTGAATAGTATTCCTAAATCCCAATCCCTCCAGATTAGCAGTACTGTACAGAGGAGGATACATATAAAGAACAGGCAAAAAAATTAAAAAAAGGATTCATTGGAAAAAGGATATAAAGAAGAGATGTTGGAAGAAAATTATACACATGTCTTAGTTATTCAAATAACTATTTTATTAAAGTAAAAGATGAAACAAAGAGAGAAATATATACAAATGTAATTGTTTGTAATTACAGTTATAACAATAACCCTCTTTATCTATGATTTTACCAAATAAACCAAGGATAATCTTTAGGGGTGGCCCAAATTTAAAAAGAAATCACATCAAGAAGGAGTGGATCTCTACTCTTCTCAATAATAGGATGGGTTTCTATGGCTGTGGAATATGTCTGTCACTTTACCAAATTCAGAAACTCTAAGCAAGATGAAGAATTCTCTTTAAAACTAATACCACTTCAAGGTTGTTATAATTTGCTATCTCCATGTTCTTTTCCATGTGAAGTGCCAGGAAAAAAAAATGTATTGAATTTTTTTTATTGATTTGCAACCGGAAGTTAGTCCATGTGATGCAAATATTCCAAAATTATTATAAATTATTATAAATAAGCTCCACAGAATATTTACTGGTTTTATATTATTAATCACACGTTTTATCAAACGCACATCTAAACAAAATAAATATTGCATTACAGTTAAAGTAATTTATGTATTATTTATCCATTATATAGTTCCCACCAAAGCATTCATTTTGTTTTAACCACATGTCATTAAACTCTTTTGGCAGATCTTCTTGTCTGCTCCCCCAATAATTCAAGTATGCTAATCCTTCCGTGACAAATGCCGTCTTCAACAGACGTTTGCCATGGACTCCTGGAGGAGTGTCGAAGCTGGCCTCCTGCCCACCGACTATGGGCCGGTCAGCAACTGTAAAGACCCATATTTTATTTCCCCTGGTTCGGGACTTTCTCTTCATGCGCATAGAACCAAACGCTAGCTCTCTGGCGGCCGTATGGACCAAAACCATGAATAGACTTCAGGGGGACTTAGCCGCGAATGCCTGGGAATTATTTTCAGCATGAAGACTTTGCGATTCTCGGTTGGTCCCCAGCGGAACTTAGCAGCAATTCCATGGAACAATTTTCGGATAGGAGACCGTGCAATTACCGGTCAACTTGGTCATGCATTTTGGACCACTTTGAAAATGTCCAGGAGAGTGTTTTTTAGAGGGAAATTGCATGAGACTATGGGGAACAAACGCTGCTTTCGATCCAGGAAGATCTCCGTGTAGTTCGTCCGCTGGAGCCCCAGAAAATTGAGCAGCAAAAGCACCAAATGCTCTGGAACTGTTTTGGGTATAGGACCATGTTTACAGCCGGTCAGAACTTTAACATGGTGATGATTCCCCTGTACTTCATGGATCTGAGAGCAATTTGCACAATTTTGACGCTCAGATCAGGGGTGTTTGAGGATGTATAATTTGTGTGGTTATTATGTATTTTTATTATGCTTTTGGGTGTTTTATGATTTTGTGTATATTTTTTTGTAACTGAAAGATAATCGAATGAAGGTCCTTTAGACTCAATTATCTCTCAGCTATAGAAATTAAGGGGAGGAGTTTATGTATGAACCTGAAGGGAGACTGTGTATTGTGTGTGTGATCTACATAATGTAATTATTTATGTGCATTGTATATAAAAGGAGGCCACTTGGCCTGGATTAAAACATTCCACCTTGTACTCCCAGATGTATGTGTCATCGTTTACTGGGAAGGGATACTCTTTAATCACTGTTCCAGTGTGGAGGATTGAATGGGGAAAGTCCTTGTAAGGACTAGAGCTCCCAGGACTGAGTGTCGTCCAGTGCCTGGGAGTGTCTAGAGTGAATTCCCCATTCAGCTCCAGGAGGGAGTGGTTCCAGGACCCCAGTCAAGCCACGGCAACTGTGGGCCAGAGTGCTGAGGTTTGTCCCCTGTTCCAGCTAGGAAGCGGTCCTTGGCAGAGGTACCCAGCCAGGGATGCAGGGAGCACCTTCTTTCTTAACGTCCTGTGCCAATCACTAATTATCAGAAAAGATCATGATAAAATATCTTTAGTTTCTCTGAAAATTTAATTATTTATATTGCAAATGAAGGGGACAGGGACACTGCACCCAAACCATTATAATGAGATCTGAAGAGATCATGAAAAAAAAAAATGTTTTACACTCAGATGCACTGAATTTGTTTGGACAAAACCTGCAAAATACCTGCTCAACTTAAAATGTATTTTTACCTAAAACAGTTTTTGAATGAGGGCTGCAGAAAGCATTGTTCCTTAGTGGTTAATGCTACAAATTGAGGAACTACAATTGAGCATCAGTGACATTCCCAATTTCTCATTAACCGAAGCTCATACCTTCTTGTCCAACACTAAATGAAGGTAACCTGAGTGTGCACCAGCCATTCTTCAAGGTCAGTTAGCAAAGGGGCTACAATAACATATACTTTATACTTAATGGAATATAAGTTTGTAAAATAAAATCTTCTTGTAAAAAAGATCAGTTACTACTGAAAAGAAACAAAAACAACCAAACAAAACACAAGTGGATTAACCTTCATCTGCCTGACTGTCCTGTAAATCTAGCTTAGATTCTATTTTTATATCAGTTCATCATGAGATGTACTCTGTAATATCATTCAGCTACAAGTAGTGAATTGTGGCTTGTTTACATTTTACCATTGCTCTCCATAGGAGCCCTCGTACCAGATGCTCATTGTTTTATTCTTATCTAAAAAGAGCATTTGGAGACATTCATGTGTTTTGTTTCCATTGTTTTGCTAAATGTATCTGTAATTTAGAGGGATCACATTTAGATACGCTTAACATTTTTATCTCTTTTCGCTCTATCACCCACACAACCAAAATCTGTATTTTTACAGATAAAATCTTTCTGAAATATTCACCCTGACTATGTTGGAATTTAATTGAAATTTCAGCCCATTCAAAAGATATACTGAGGCAAAGTGTATTTTTCCTATGTTTGACAAAGCTTGGCAAAGGAAGGAGTTACCTTTTGAAAAGCTTGTCAAGTCCCCATTCATCACTAGTGACAGCTAAAGAGGGAAAAGAAGCCATCTCTATGGAGGACTCTTTATAGACCTCAATGCCGTACACTTGTGCATGTGAGGGAGTGCAGTGCTGATAAGGAACAAAGAGAAAATAATGGCAGCATCTGTGAGGGATAGGTTCAGGTAAGTATAACCAACCTTACCTGACCCCTGGATCCCAGTAATGTCACTGTCATGGCATTTTTTTAATTATTTAAACACCCGTGATTGTGACAGAGCCACTTTACATTCTTATAACGCTTTGTAGAATTTATTTACATGCATATGTATAAATAGGAAGCTGAAATAGAATTTGAACAAATATAAACTGCTATTTTAGCAATCCAACCATGGCAATAATGCTAAGCACACAGAGGTAAAGCATGACAAAAGGGGTAGCTGCTCAGAGGCTCAACAGGCCCAGACTTCCTTCAGCTCAAAACACAACTTGGGTTAAAAATATCTCCATCATTTTATAGTTTACTTGCTTGGCACATCATGTAATGGTACAAGCGTAGACGTCAGCCATAAGATTAGATTTTTTTTGTGTGTGTTTCCTTCATCTTTGTTCTCTGTGAAATGAAAGTTTGGTAAGTGTCTGTGTGGCTTTCAACTTTACTTGGTAGATCTCCTAAGAACCAATGACCAAATACCATTGAGGTGGTCTGGAAAGATCATAATAAAATGCTCGACGAACATTTTGAAAACTCTGACCTGGTAATGCTTTATTTATTAATTACCATTATTTAATTTTCTTCAGTTAGAGGTGCAGCCTTGGTTTGGGCTAGAGTTACTTAGAGCAGATATTTGTTGTAGTTACAATCTGTGGCAATGACTACTGCTCCGGGGCAATCCTGGTAAAATCGTGATGATCCCGTCTGGTTAGCCTAGTTTTGAGGGTCTTCAAGAAATATGCAAAGACCCTGAAATTGACAGATGCACTTTAATTCATCTTCTCTCTAGATAATGCTCTCATTGGAGAGGAGCTGGAGAGCCCAAATCACAATGTTTCTATCTCCTTAGCTCATGATTTAGCTGTTGCAGTACATAAAGGTGAACTGTGTATTATGGGAAAATAATGCCATCATAATAAACCTCAAAACTGAAGCTCTTTATAATGTCACCATCTGTGCAGAACTTAAATTTCAAAACATGATTTGCTCATTGAAATGTACTGTATATATAGTATAAAGACAGACAGACTAGATAGATAGATAGATAGATAGATAGACAGACTAGATAAACAGACAGACAGACTAGATAGACAGACAGACATACTAGATAGACAGACAGACAGCCTAGATAGACAGACAGACAGACAGACAAGGGCAGACAGATAGTGAAGGACAGACAGACAGATACATACATACATACATAGATGCAAGGATGGATACACAGTCAGACAGACAGATGATAAATTGATAAATAAACACAATATATGTGTTTTATATAGTATAGAGACAGACAGACGTAATTTTGCCTTTAATCTGACAAACTTCATTCATTAGTGCAGTCTGCTATTTGTCCAATCCATCCCCTCTCATGTGTCAAACTTTCTGGCCAATTGACTATCTCTAGGCTGAGTGGAATTCCCAATTTAGTTAAGTCACTAGGGAGCATACGACCATAGGGAGCACAGGCCACATTCCATCTGTGTGCCACTATCCATCAAGTGCCAACTTCCAATAAGTGCCCTGAATCCTAGGAGTTTACCAAGGGAGTTCACCAAGGAGGACACAAGGAGGAAAATAGCAGACAGTGCTTCAATCAACATTCTCATTATCATCCACACGCTGTTGTGCATTTCTGTTTTGTGTCCTGTACTTAGCCATTTGTGTAGTGTAAGTACTACTTCCTCACCATATATGCATTATTGTAACCTAGTTAATGTTTGTTTTCATCTCCTCCCTTCCTGTACATGGCTCCAAATTTGACTCTGTTAATATTCCTTGTAACACTATTCACACTCTTTCTACCACTACCCTCTTAAAGGACCACTCTAGGCACCCAGACCACTTGAGCTTAATGAAGTGGTCTGGGTGCCAGGTCCCTCTAGGATTAACCCTTTTTATTATGAAACATAGCAGTTTCAGAGAAACTGCTATGTTTATGTTAGGGCTAATCCAGCCTCCAAATCCTCTAGTGGCTGTCTCACTGACAGCCGCTAGAGGCGCTTGCGTGATTCTCACTGTGAAAATCACAGTGAGAGCACACAAGCATCCATAGGAAAGCATTGTAAATGCTTTCCTATGAGACCGGCTGAATGCGCGCGCAGCTCTTGCCGCGCATGCGCATTCAGCCGAAAGGGAGGATCGGAGGCGGAGAGGAGGAGGAGAGCTCCCAACCCGGCGCTGGAGAAAGAGGTAAGTTTAAACCCTTCCTCACACCAGAGCCCGGCGGGAGGGGGACCCTCAGGGCACTATAGTGCCAGGAAAACAAGTAGATTTTCCTGGCACTATAGTGGTCCTTTAAGCAACACTGACCACAAACTGAAAACCAAATTCTTATACATTATGGCCTGCTTTGTTGCTGTAATTAATCTGATGAGTGCTGGTGGAGAGTGTTGAAATCAAGCCCTCCAACTCCCACCCCACAAATGTATAAAACACTATAATTGCAATACAACCTAACAAATTCATATTACTCATGTTACTTGCTTGCAAATGATGTAGAGTCTAACCTTGGTCCCCAAACAGATTCCATTCCTAGCCTTCTAGCTAAAAAAGGCCTCTCCTTTGTGCACTGTAATATCCACAGCTTACTACCAAAAATCAGTGCAGTGCTCTCTGAATCGTGGCTAACCACAAAAATACCTGACTCTCCCATTGCAATACATTGGTATTCATGCCATAGAAATGTCAGAGCAAAAAGAGGAGGCTGCATAGTAATTTATGTTGACAATTCCATAAAGTTCACCCCCTTACAAAACTTTAGCTCTCCTGACACCTTTGATTTCCTTTCTGTACACAATTCCTGGAAGCTGAAAACATCCCCGTTATTGCAACTGTCCTCTTAAAAAGTTTGCAATGACATCCAATGACATGGAACAAGAAGACCCAACTGGAGCTATTTCCCTTGATTTTACAATGGCCTTTGACACAGTAGACCACGACATTCTACTGCACAAACTAAAAAACTCAGGTATTGATGATCGTCCACTAGCCTGGTTTCAATCATATGTATCGGATCGCTCACAATATGTGTCCATTTCTGACAGCGACTCCCTCCCTCTCCCAGTCAGGTGTGGTGTTCCCCAAGGTTCCATTCTCGGCCCCCTACTATTCACATTATTTATAAATGATCTACCTAATGCCTGCAAATCCTCAAATGTAAACATGTACGTAGATGACACAGTAAGCTATGCAAGCAAATCTGATCGACCGCAGCTTGAGGCTGTGCTCCAAGACCAGTACACAGAGGTAGAAAAATGGATTGCAAAAAAACTCTTCCTAAACACTGTCACCATGATCTTTGGAACAGTACCTAAATTACACAAATTACAAAATGCCCATCTATGCATCTAAACAAAATCAAATAGCACACTGACCCACATACAAAAACTTACATCTAAACTTTATCCAAAACTAGGTGCCCTGTACAGAAACAAATCCTGCCTAAGCCCTACAATAACGGAAACGATTGTAGATGAAATGCTGATCCCAACCATTGATTATGGGAGTGTAGTATATGCAGCTGCACCGCAAATCAACCTTAAGAAACTTAATACATTGTATAACTTGTTCTGCCGATTTGTGCTACAATGTAATTACACAATTCCAACCATTGTGACATGCTAAAATAACTAAACTGGCTGTCGCTGGATGCACCCTTCATCTTTCCAGACCTGTTTTAAGAGCTTTTCTGGGAAGCTCCCACCCTACCTGAGCAGAATGCTCTCCCCAGCTGTTCCCACCTCCTATAACCACCAATCCAGTACCAGCACTTTATTAGTTTACCTGAATACAAAAAAGAAAGCAGCCCGATCCTCCTTTTCCTACATAGCACAACAATTACGGAACGACCTCCCGCACACTTTCAGATCTTCCCAGGCCTAAAGTCCTTTAAGAGATCACTCTCTACATATCTCAAACCAGAATGCACCTGTCATGGTTGATTATATCTTTCCTACCTGTTCTATGTAAAATTTTGTATATATTGTGTATTAATATTGTTTTTTGTATTTCATTGTACCCTATTGTATCAATGCAATGTTTTGTGGACTCAGGACATACTTGAAACCAAGCGAAATCTCAATGTGTCCTTCCTGGTAAAATACTTTATAAATAAATAAATATAAGCACAATACTTTTTCTTGTCCCCATTTTTCATGAGCTGAACTCAAAGATATAAAAAAAAATATATGTACACAAAAGGCCTATTTCTCTCAAATATTGTTCACAAATCTGTCTAATCTGTATTAGTGAGCACTTCTCCTTTGTCAAGATAATCCATCTACCTCACAGGTATGGCATATTAAGATTCTGATTAGACAGCATGATTATTGCACAGGTGTGCCTTAGGTTTTCCACAATAAAAGGACACTCTAAAGTGTGCAGTTTTACTGTATTGGGGAGTCCGGGGGGGTACAAAAACCAGTCAGTATCGGGTGTGACCCCCATTTGCCTCACGCAGTGCAACACATATCCTGCGCATAGAGTTGATCAGGTTGTTGATTGTGGCCTATGGAATGTTGGTCCACTCCTCTTGGCTGTGTGAAGTTTCTGGATATAGGCAGTCCCTTCCTCTGGATTATTATTTAAAAACCTATTTAGTCTGTTTGTTCGTCAGTTCCCGGTTGTTCGTATGTTGCCTGCGGGCATTCGTCAAAAGACGAATGAACTACCGAATGGCAGTCCACCCAGCAGGGAAGTGTGCAGCTCGTTAATGGGACACTCCAGGCACCCAGACCACTTCTGCCCATTGGAGTGGTCTGTGTGTCAACTCCCACTACCCTTAACCCTGCAACTGTAATTATTGCAGTTTTCATAAACTGCAATAATTACATTGCAGGGTTAAGTCCTCCCCTAGTGGCTGTCTACTAGGTCATCATTGTGGCGAAACCAGCTTCGCCACTGTGAACTGGAGAGGCCTGGCTGCTAGCCTCCTGCCCTGCGACTATGGCCCCTGGACATATTGTACTGGAAAAACTATATTTGGGCATGTAATCATGTATATTACTGCTACTGGGCCTTTAAGGGCCATCCGTGGATCTATGGGGACTTTTGGGATACTGTACCTTTAAGACTGTGGAGCGTAGTACAGTAATCCTGCCTTTAATACTTTACTGTCATGTATGTATTTTTGTATGCAGTTAACCTGGGTTATATATATATGCAGCATTCATCTGATTGTTCGGTAGAATCACTCCATTCATTGTATTGAGGAAACTACCGAACAACCAGACCACCCAGGACTAAGTGTGCCTCCAATTACCGTTTGCAACAATGTTGCAAACGGGTAATTGGCAATCAGTGTAGTGTGGTCTTTGTCCTCTGGGTGGCCGCCATTCAGGAAACAAACACGTGGCGGCGGCCATCTTAAACTACCGAACAGCGGTGTTTTGCCGTCGAGTGTCTGGAACTGAAATCGGACACTCGACTAGGCAAACACCGCTGAGACCTCCAGACTTCCAGGATTTCGTGGGGAAACTACCGAACGGCCCGCCGTTCGGTAGAGGGAAACGTACGAACTAGGGGATTCATGCGAATCCCCCTTAGTCTCTATAACACCAGTAATTCGTCTGTTTCATTCACTTGTTTGTGACCGACCGCAGGGCCAAAATGTATGGAACTGTTTTCGGATACTTTACCCATGCGGTCGGTCAAATCTTTGGAACCTCATATCTCCCGAACCATTCATCCGAATGACCTGATTCTTGGATATGTTGTCCCCCTGAATAAGGGCTATCAGGGGGATACCTGTTTTGGAGGTGTAGCATATGTATTTGGGGTACATCCAGGAATTGGGGAAAAGGGTGTACGGTATAATTATGTTAAGTGCTAATCTAAGGGGAGGAAATGTGTGGGAGGTACATCCATGTGATTGGTTAAATTCATCCTCCCCCTGGGAGTGTCCTGTATGTACTTGTTTGTAATAAAAGCCAGACTGGGTGTCCCAGTCCAGAGTTCTTGCTTAACCCTCAAAGCGATGTGTCGTCTCCAGTCTCTTTGGGGGAATGGGATTGTATGCTGACTGCCAAGAGTGTAAGCCGATGTCTGCTTTTCTTGTTCAGCTGTTCCAGTGTTCGTGTGGTTCCAGTCGGGAGAATGGTGTTTGCAGTAGCTGCCTGTGCATCTGGAAAGGGGATTATCGCCTAAACTGGGTTTTATCCTCTTGTAAGTGAAACGGTCCGTTACAATTGGTGGCAAGCGGCGGGATCGTTCCTACAACCAGAGGGACAGCTACAGACAACACCATTTCTGGATTACAAATTGAGGGCAACACTAGTATACGTACAGCGACCCTATCTACAAAGGAAATCAGGAAAATGGAAGGAGACAGAGTCGCAGCTGCTGCAGCACCTCCGAGGGAGGAGGAGGAATCCGAGTTTGCCAGGGAATATAGGAGCAGGATGGCTCTATTCTCACCAGCCCGAGCGGAGCGGAAGGCAGACCGGGTCTACAACGATGTACAGGCGTACCTCATGCTGCGAACGACGCAGAGGAACCAACAAGCTGCGGGATTGTTCCCACAGCCAGAAGGACAGCTGCAGAACACCAATTCCTTGGAGTTACAAATTGAGGGCAACGTTAGCACTCGTGCAGCGCCCCTGGCAGCAGAGGTATCCAGCGACTTGGAGCAGACAAGTATGGAAGGCTCTGACGCTGAAGATGATTTTATGGCCAAGGTGAGGCAGCAAGTGGCCCAGTATGGGGGTTATATATCCATGGACACATTCCAGGGGATCTGGAACCAGGTCATGGCTGAGCAAAACTCAAAGATGGACGAAGAGTATGATGAGCAGGAAGAGTGGTACAGCAGCAGAGTAGAGGCTGCATCCGAGGAGGTTAGCCGCCCCCCCTGAGGCGGCAGGAAGAACCCGAAGTAGTGGTCCTCATAGATTGGTCCTGTGAGGAACCACAACAGGCAGGTGGAGATGGGACCGAGGTCTCTCTACCAGCCCTACAGGGATGCTGGGCAGTCGGCCCAGATCCCCAGCGGCAGTGTGTAACCCAGGGAGCTGATGGTGTCGTCCATCCTCCCCAGTGGCAGAGTAAGTCCCAGGGAGCTAAAGGTGTCGTCCTTCCTCCCCAGCGGCAGATTGTATCACAGGGAGCTGAAGGTGTCGTCCTTCCTCCCCAGCGGCAGATTGTATCTCAGGGAGCTGAAGGTGCCGTCCTTCCTCCCCAGCGGCAGTGTGTGTCCCAGGGAGATGAAGGTGTCGTCCTTCCTCCCCAGCGGCAGGCTGAGTTACAGGGGGCAGAGGTTGTTGTTCCTGCCCCCCAGCAGAAAAGTGATATGCCAGGAAGGCAGTGTGAAGTAAAGGGAGAGGAGAGCAGCGTCCTCCCTCCCCAGCGGCAGTGTGTAACCCAGGGAGCCGAAGGTGCAGTACTTCCTCCCCAGCAGCAGGCTGTGTTACAGGGGGCAGAGGTTGTTGTTCCTGCCCCCCAGCAGCGAAGTGATA
This sequence comes from Pelobates fuscus, assembly GCF_036172605.1. Lineage (NCBI taxonomy): Eukaryota > Metazoa > Chordata > Amphibia > Anura > Pelobatidae > Pelobates > Pelobates fuscus. The sequence goes on along the minus strand of NC_086317.1, from coordinate 44,359,873 downwards.
TGCCAAGAAGGCAGTGTGAAGTGAAGGGAGAGGAGAGCAGCGTCCTCCCTCCCCAGCGGCAATGTGTGCCCCAGGGAGCAGAAGGTGCAGTCCTTCCTCCCCAGCGGCAGTGTGTGTCTCCGGGAGCTGATGGTGTCGTCCATCCTCCCCAGCGGCAGGCTGAGTTACAGGGGGCAGAGGTTGTTGTTCCTGCCCCCCAGCAACAAAGTGATGTGCCAGGAAGGCAGTGTGAGGTGAAGGGAGAGGAGAGCAGCGTTCTCCCTCCCCAGCGGCAGTGTGTACCTCAGGGAGCAGAAGGTGCAATCCTTCCTCCCCAGCGGCAGTGTGTACCCCAGGGAGCTGATGGTGTCGTCCTTCCTCCCCAGCGGCAGTGTGTACCCCAGGGAGCAGAAGGTGCCATCCTTTCTCCCCAGCGGCAGTTTGCCATCCAGAGAGAGGAACTTGTTACACCCTCTCTCCCACGGCAACCTAACCCACCAAGGGGAGATGTTAAGCCCCACAACTGTGCAGATGGGACCGTAGTCTCTGCACTTACAGCACAAGGGATAGGGACGGTCGGTCCTGTTCCCCAGCCTCAGTATGATGGATCCAAAGGGGAGACACTCGGTCTCCCCCTCCGGCAGTCGAGCTGGGCACCTAAAGGGGAGACAGCCAGTCTCCAGCAACCAGGCGCCCACCAGACTACTCCCGTGGTAGTGCTGGCAACAGGACAGAGTACCGCTGGTCTCTGCCCCCTCAGCAACCCACCAAGGCAGCCTACCCGTCTCCCACCCAGCAGTGGTGAAACACCAGAACTTGGACAAAATCCTTCCTCACCCAGATGTAGTAACCGGTTAGTGTGGGTGGGCTGCTCTGTTATTTCTGTTTCGTGGGTGGGTTGCTGGACTAACCAGGGCACTGACCGGCAGAAAGTCAGGTACCCTGTTAGTCTAATTGGCAAAGGGGAGAAATGTGGCGAAACCAGCTTCGCCACTGTGAACTGGAGAGGCCTGGCTGCTAGCCTCCTGCCCTGCGACTATGGCCCCTGGACATATTGTACTGGAAAAACTATATTTGGGCATGTAATAATGTATATTACTGCTACTGGGCCTTTAAGGGCCATCCGTGGATCTATGGGGACTTTTGGGATACTGTACCTTTAAGACTGTGGAGCGTAGTACAGTAATCCTGCCTTTAATACTTTACTGTCATGTATGTATTTTTGTATGCAGTTAACCTGGGTTATATATATATGCAGCATTCATCTGATTGTTCGGTAGAATCACTCCATTCATTGTATTGAGGAAACTACCGAACAACCAGACCACCCAGGACTAAGTGTGCCTCCAATTACCGTTTGCAACAATGTTGCAAACGGGTAATTGGCAATCAGTGTAGTGTGGTCTTTGTCCTCTGGGTGGCCGCCATTCGGGAAACAAACACGTGGCGGCGGCCATCTTAAACTACCGAACAGCGGGGGTTTTGCCGTCGAGTGTCTGGAACTGAAATCGGACACTCGACTAGGCAAACACCGCTGAGACCTCCAGACTTCCAGGATTTCGTGGGGAAACTACCGAACGGCCCGCCGTTCGGTAGAGGGAAACGTACGAACTAGGGGATTCATGCGAATCCCCCTTAGTCTCTATAACACCAGTAATTCGTCTGTTTCATTCACTTGTTTGTGACCGACCGCAGGGCCAAAATGCATGGAACTGTTTTCGGATACTTTACCCATGCGGTCGGTCAAATCTTTGGAACCTCATATCTCCCGAACCATTCATCCGAATGACCTGATTCTTGGATATGTTGTCCCCCTGAATAAGGGCTATCAGGGGATACCTGTTTTGGAGGTGTAGCATATGTATTTGGGGTACATCCAGGAATTGGGGAAAAGGGTGTACGGTATAATTATGTTAAGTGCTAATCTAAGGGGAGGAAATGTGTGGGAGGTACATCCATGTGATTGGTTAAATTCATCCTCCCCCTGGGAGTGTCCTGTATGTACTTGTTTGTAATAAAAGCCAGACTGGGTGTCCCAGTCCAGAGTTCTTGCTTAACCCTCAAAGCGATGTGTCGTCTCCAGTCTCTTTGGGGGAATGGGATTGTATGCTGACTGCCAAGAGTGTAAGCCGATGTCTGCTTTTCTTGTTCAGCTGTTCCAGTGTTCGTGTGGTTCCAGTCGGGAGAATGGTGTTTGCAGTAGCTGCCTGTGCATCTGGAAAGGGGATTATCGCCTAAACTGGGTTTTATCCTCTTGTAAGTGAAACGGTCCGTTACAATCATTCATATGAATGAACACGTGGCGGTGGCAATCTTGGACAGTCGAATGCCCAGCGGTGTTCGTCGACAACCACATGGAACTGAGAGGGTAGTGGATGCATGGAATAGCCTTCCAGCTGAAGTGGTAGAGGTTAACACAGTAAAGGAGTTTAAGCATGCGTGGGATAGGCATAAGGCTATCCTAACTATAAGATAAGGCCAGGGACTAATGAAAGTATTTAGAAAACTGGGCAGACTAGATGGGCCGAATGGTTCTTATCTGCCGTCACATTCTATGTTTCTATGGAACTATTTTCAGACACTGTTCCCCACGAACACTGCTGAGATCACCAACCATCCATCGCTTTGTTCCAATTCATACGAACGCTGTCCCGTTCGGTAAATTGACAATACACAAACGGAACTGTCCCAGATAATAAACCCATGGAGCTCATTTGTTTAGTCGAACACACAATGTACAAACTTTAACTCAATTGCGATTTGACTTTACATATGGGATCTGAATGCTGTTCGGTTATATTAAGCGCTCAGATCTAAGCTATCTGGGGATACGTTGAGTGTGGGGGTTCTGTTCGGTATATTAGGAAATATGGCTTTTTATGTGTTTTTACTATTATTGTAAAATGGGGATATTCTCTATCTCTAGAGGTAATTGCCTTACTTCCGGTACTTAACCAAATTATCTCCAGGATAGAGAGGAGGAGTTGTACTGCTTATGTGGGAGTGTTTCCATACTGTACTTGTACGTGATTGGATATTGTAAAACCTGTCTCAGTCTTCCACAAGGTCCTTATGGGAGTGTCCCTTGCTGGAAGACCTGCATAAAAAACTGACATGTAGCCACCATTAAACAGATCCTGCTTAACCCTCAACACAGAGCCTCGTCTCGTGCTTGGGGTAATAATTTGTATGATTCCTGTTCAGTGCTTAGGAGTGTTCAGTAGCTGACTTCGTATTCGGGAAAAAGAGCAGTTTTGGAGGCGTTAACTCCTTCACCTACTCGGGGTGCCGTTACAGGCAGGACCTGAAACACGCTGTTGTAAACATCCCAAACATGCTCAGTGGGTGACATATCCGGTGAGTATGCTGGCCATGCAATAACTGGGATGTTTTCAGCTTCCAGAAATTGTGTACAGATCCTTGCAACATGCATTATCATGCTGCAACATGAGGTAATGGTCGTGGATGAATGGCACAACAATGGGCCTCAGGATCTCGTTATGGTATCTCTGTGAATTTAAAATGCCATCAAAAAAATGCACCTGTGTTTGTTGTCCATAACATATGCCTGCCCATACCATAACCAGCAAACCACTCACCCAAACGACGCCATACACTCTGCCTGCCATCTGCCCTGTACAGAGAATACTGGGATTCATCCATGAAGAAAACACCTCTCCAAAGTGCCAGATGCCATCGAATGTGAGCATTTGCACACTCAAGTCGGTTACGATAATGAACTGCAGTCAGGTCGAGACCCCAATGAGGACGACGAGCATGCAGATGAGCTTCCATGAGACTGTTTCTGACAGTTTGTGCAGAAATTCTTTGTTACAGCAGCTGTCCAGGTGGCTGGTGTCAGATGATCTTGGAGGTGAAGATGCTGGATGTGGAGGTCCTGGGCTGGTGTGGTTACATGTTGTCTGCGGCTGTGAGGCTGGTTGGATGTCCTACCAAATTCTCTGAAACGCCTTTGGAGATAGCTTATGGTAGAGAAATTAACATTCAATTCATGGGCAACAGCTCTGGTGGACATTCCTGCCGTCAGCATGCCAATTACATGCTCCTTCAAAACTTGTGACATCTGTGGCATTGTGCTGTAAGATGAAACTGCTCATTTTAGAGTGACCTTTTATTGTGGCCAACCTAAGGCACACCTGTGCAATAAGAATGCTGTCTAATCAGCATCTTGATATGCCACACCTGTGAGGTGGATGGATTATCTCGGCAAAGGAGAAGTGCTCACTAACACAGATTTAGACAGATTTGTGAACAATATTTGAGAGAAATAGGCCTCTTGATCTTAGATCTTTGAGCTCAGCTCATGAAAAATGGGGCAAAACCAAAAGATTTGCGTTTAGAATTTTGTTCAATGTAGATAGATAGATAGATAGATAGATAGATAGATGTAGGAATAGACAGACAGATAGATGATTAATTGATAAATAAATAAATAAAATAAATGTGTTTTTTTTTACCACATAGAGAGCCTAACATTATGTTCAGTGCACCCATCTGTTTTCAGCTGCTGCTTCCATGATGAAGCATTAAAGTATTAAATATTATCATTTTATTTTTATTCCATTTTTTCAGCTGATATCAGATTGCTTTAGCTCTGTTTTGAGACACTTATCATACAACTGTTTTGCCTCAGGCATGTTCCCTTTTCCCATTGATTCATCTCTTGTTTTTCTAGTAACGTAAAGGCTCAAAAATTACACACATGGTTTGTTGCTAAAAATGCACACATTTGCAGCGAGAGACACAGAATATGTCCCTTTCTCTACAAGACATGTAAAATTGAATTAATGCTTTAAGTAATACTAGTACTTTTCACCCACAATGAATTAAATTGAATTATTGTATCAGGCAGTAACGCTTTTCCAGAAGAATAGAGAACACATTTAATTATAATGTCCTGATTTTGCATATATGACAGGGTTGCTGTAATATAGGATATAATTCTTTATATTGCTACGTATTATATTCTTCATCTTGATGTTACATGTGGAAATGGCAAAGTAATTTCCTGCTCATTATAACATAAATATGCTTTCACTTACTGATTATTGCAACAACAAAAAAAAAGGATTTAAGAAAATAACACTAGCAGATTCAAAGCAAAGAAAATGGAAATGAATGTAATAAATCAGTATCATAACATGTGACACCTACATTTTTAGATAGTCTGATTAAATAAAAGGGATAGGTACATACTTGCAGCTAATACTTGAAGTTTGAATTCCACGGTTTCAGCTTGATCCAGAGGTGTATATGGAACCCATGGTGGATTTGTGCATTGGCACTCCCCCTCTACACTTCAAGCAACACAGCCACCATGACCAATTGTAGTTGGTGCATGGAAGCTCTGGCTTCCAAAGCCTACCCACCATTGTGCTTATTCTGTCAAAACGCACACCCATACTCTGTCTACCCCATTTTCATTATTTTCACCCCTAAAACTCCCATTCTCTGACTGCCCTCTCCCACATTCCTTGTATGTACATCCCCTTATTCTGTTTGTCAATCCCATTTTTTTCAGTCTTCCCACCGCATTCCATGGGTGGTCCAGCGAGGGTCATCTTAGACACCTGCCTTGTTTTTAAATTATCTTCAGTTTTAGTCTCCAGAACAACCTGCTTTCCTAAATGACATACTGCAAATCCCGTTTAGCACTTCATGAACTTAATTTATGTGTTTAAGTCGACTCTGACTAATAACATCACTGAACTGATGTCAGAGGTTCCTGTTACTACCCCTGTGGACCTGCTTCCTTCTATAATGCCCACCAGCTAAAGAGAAATCTCATTTAACCCTCTTATCCTTCTCAGACTGCAGCTAAATGTAAGTTTGCAGTCTGAGCATACATGAAACATATGTGGGAGCTATGGATGAATAACAGACCATCATTATTATTATTATTATTATTATTTTATTATTTAGATAGCGCCATCACATTCCGTAACGCTGTACAATGTGTTGACTAACAGACATGTAATTGTAACCAGACAACTGAACGTACAGGGACTGAGGGTTGGAAGCCCCTGCTCCATGAGCTTACATTCTAGAGGGAGTGGGGTATTGTGACACAAAGGGTAAAATTAGGGGTATGAAGAAGGTTGTTAGAAAAGTATTCACTGAGGGCTTTGAAGGTAATTTTTTTTGACAGTTGCAGGAGAGGAGTCATCGAGGGTGGGGAATAAAAACCTGCCAGCAGTTTAATTGATATGCTTTCTTGAAGAAGTGAGTTTTCAATTATTTTTTGAATGAGTGGAGACTGGGTGAAAGTCTTACGGAGAAGGGTAGGGAGCTCCACAGAAGAGGTGCAGCCCTGGAGAAATCATGGAGGCGAGCATTAGAGGTGGGAGTACGGACATAGGATATACGTAGTTCTTTGGCAGAGTGGGGCCTCGACAGGACATATTTGTGTATAAGGAATGATAGGTAGGTTGGAGCAGCATTATGTATGGACTTGTAAGCAAGCACCAGAATTTTAAATTGAGCCCTATATCTAAAGCCAAAGGAGCTGATGAGTTTACCAAGAAGGCCGTATAGATAGAGAACAGTAGGGGACCAAGGACAGAACCTTGGGGGATGCCGACAGAGAGTGGTTGGGGAAGAGGCAGAGTCTGAGAAAGAAACATTGAAAGAGTGCTGGGAGAGGTAGGAGGAGCACCAGTAGAGAGCAGTATCCCATAGGCCAAAATTATGGAGAATGCGGAAAAGCTGTTGACTACAAGATCAATGCCCACCATGGAGACTATGACTAGAAGCCAAGATAAAGACAGCACAGAAGGAAGTTAGTAAGCTGGATCAACTTAACAGAAGCGGAAAGATCAAAGATAGATCCTGGCTGCTGTGGAAGTACAATGATATGCCCATACCGGAGGTGCTGGAAACAGCTAAGTAAAGACTGAAAGCACTGGCAACCAGACTGAGCAGATACACCAGAAAAGCAGAGGCTAAGAGAATCAATGCGCTCTACCAAAGAACCATCCAAGGTGCATGCATAGCTACAGGGTAACCACCACATCTCCTCGCAAGACCCACCCAGAGCTGAGACTAAACAGTACTGGAAGAATATCTGAGAGCAAGAAGCATCTCATAACACCGAGGCCCAGTGGCTACTAGACCTGAAAGCAGACCACTGCATGCTGCCAGAACAGGAACCAGTCATCATCACAGTTGAAGATATCCAACAGAGAGCAGCACATTAGATGGCCAAAGGGTTCATATAGGGCCCTTGCTCAGACCCCTGTCAGGGGTGCCCAAAAGGTAGATCTCCAGATGTTTTAGAGCTGTAACTCCCATGATTCTTTGCATTAATTTAGAATGCCTTTAGAATGAAACAGCATCATGGTAGTGGTAGTTTTAAAACATCTAGGGATCTACCTTTTGGTCATCACTAGTGTAGAGTATCTGCATAACCAATAGATCATAGAGAGAGCGCTGCGCTGGCTCTCCCGCCCTCGCGCGCTGCTGAATGAGACCGGTGCCGGAATATGACGTCATATTCCGGCCCCGGTCTCATTCAGCTGCACGGTGGGGGAGCAGAGCCAGCGCAGCTCCCCCAGCAGCGCCAGCAGACCTCCCCCAGCGGCCGCCCGCAGACCCAGGTGTCTGCCTGGCCCCAGGTGCCGACGGCCCACCGAGAAATTTCCCGGTATCCCGGTGGGCCAGTCCGGCCCTGGATACATGGTATTCCAAATAACTCAAAGATCATTCCTTACATTGTCAGAAGAAATAGTAATGTATTTGAAATAAATCTGTTAGGTGATATCAAGACATTGAAAAAAATGTGTGAATAGTGAGTGATACGATAAATTGTCTGTCTCCTAGCTTGCCAAAGCAAATAAGAATGTAGGTTATCATTGTAGGTCACGTTAAAAATTATGGATTGTTATATTAGAAAGGATTTCACGAGATATTGATATTTAAGATATTTAAGGTTTATTTGCATGCATAAGACTTTAAAATGGTTATCTGCTTCCCCTGCTTTAACCACTTCAGATTGAAAACAATTATTTGAGAATATGCGTTTTTTCAATGTGTCATGTAGGCAACAAAATTTCACATAGTTATCCATATACTGTCACTCAAAGAACCAAAGTCTTCTCCGAAAGCACACATTTATTACCATAGTTTAAGATATGCAAGCTCGCAGCACACAACTTTCCAGTATAATGACTTCTAATTGAGCTAGCCGGGTAAGCCAAGGAGTCCACAAATATGACGATAATGCAGGTGCACTCTAGCTCTGCAGAGCTAATGAAAGTAGAAGATAACCTCCCCGGCGGTCTCAATGACAGCCACCGAGGTATTTACCGCAATGATTAATAAAAGTGCAGATTTCAAATAGAAATCGTCACTTTTATAAATTGCAATTAAAGTGAACATCACCTGACATATATGAGTGTTCCTTTAAGACCGGGTAAAGGTCAGAACTGTCGACACAGGTTAAGAAAAGATGAATGGGATGTTGTCAAGACTGGTGGAACAAGAAAGGTCAGTATACAGAAAATCAGATCATATAAAAAGGAGCAGTAAAGGAACTCATAGAAACTACATGTGAAAGCGCTGTATTAAATTATTCTATATATATATATATATATAGGGTGAGCACCAACATCAGTCACTATCCCCAAAGGGATGTATCATCTCAGCGTCGTGTCAGTTTTGCTTTATGGATCAATCCATCGACATACAACATATGTCATTCTTAATCCATAAATAACAGATGGTAGGTTTGCCCACACGCATCGACAGAAAGTTGACAGAAAATAAACAGAACATAGACAACAACTAACAGCAGGGGCAGAAGACACTAGCAATAAGTGAGTGTTTTATAGTGAAGAAGACATACTCTGTGTCTGCATTTCATTTTGTAGTTGCAGCAATTAGTAACAGTAATTTATAAATACTAAGTTACATTTGATCTAGGTAAATCACAACTTTCTCATGAACATACCGTAAGAATGTTTCCTTTATTGATGACATTTACATTGTTTATGCAGAATGGGAAGCTTGGTCAAGGGTTCCTCTGGCTTTGGTAAAATCGGTAAAAAACTGAATTAAACTGCCCACGTTCAACTAGAACTATAACCACTGCAATGAGCTGTAGTGCTTATTTTCCTTAGATTGCATCTTTAAAGGGGATTTAGTGCCATGATCACCTTGGCACTATCTCTCAGTTATGTATCAAATAATTTTCTTACAGCAAGAGGTCAGACTATGGGAACCTGTGGGTCACACAGGTTGTATCAGACTGTAAGAAAATGGTTTGTCATATACGCAAAACAGAGTGCCAGGGGTATCTTGGCACCATGTGCTTATACAACCTGGTTTAACCCCTTAATGTCACATGACATGTGGTAAAACCAAATAAAAATGGTATAACAAAACATGATGGACTACACCTATAGATTTCTAACACAACTACAACAATAAGGTCTTGTCGCTATGGTGCTTCTAATGTCCCTTTATTTCACTTTCCTCAATAATTATTCATGCAGTTCTTTTCTCTTAATGTCCTTTCCAAATTTTCTGTTTTATAATATTTGCCATGTACTTATGTTGGGAGAATACATCTCGCAATAAAGTTTTTTTTTATGTTGTGTTTTGCACAACAAAATAAATTTAGACACTTTGTCACTGACTGCAATTTATTCTAGCACCTGATATGGAGACAAATCGCAGGCTTACAGTGACAAGAGCAAATAAGGTCAACATGCTGGCTGTGACAGTGTTTTCCTGCTTTGTTTTATACCTTAGTAACAAAGTAAGCACATTTCTAATGTTTAATTTTGTAAAATTTCCATAAAAATACAAATATTTATGCATTCATATTTATGCATTCATAATCCTTTAAAATTCAAATATAACTTGAAGTATTCATGAACCTTTAAAAATATTAACTTTTTTTTTTACCACTGCCATGAGAGAGGTATGCATCGAATTTGGATAAAGGCGCACTCAGGCTGATGAAAAAGTATTGAATTTTAATAGATATTTTAATTTTAAATTCCTTCTTTCTCCTTCCCTTCTGTTCCCTTGCATTTTTTTTCTACTTTTTGTCGACAATATGCAATCATAATCTTTGTATTTTTTTTTATTTTCTTTCATTTTTTGCTTCCTTTTTGTATCTTATGCTGTGAACTAAATTTATTCTCCATTGCTACGTGTTTGGTTTTAATCATTACAAGTCTCCTTCAGAATGGTAACATTATTATATATGCAGTTGAATCAGTTTTATTGGACTAGGCCTCGGAGGTCCCCAACACAGGATGGAGGTATGCAATGTCAACACATCTATCACAATGTGACACATTACAAATCTTTTTGGAAAACCCCCCAAAAAAAAGAAAATTAACTTGATTTTCATTGCTTCTTGTCAAAATTGATCTCCTTAAATAATTGTAGATAGGTTCCTAAAATCTTGAGCCATCCCTTTATCTCTTTGTGATTAGATATTCACTGATCTTTAATGCAGTCTATGTAGGCATTCAAACTGAGGAATTACCATGTAATTTAGAGACTTACTGATATTTTTTCACAGCTGAAATCACACATTTTTTCAATCAGAAAATTAAATCATATCACAATATGCAAAACAGGGATTAATCCGGTGCAACATTTTAAACCACACGATAAGAAAGCCTGATGCAGTGGTTATGGTGCCAGGGGTGTGCCTATGCACTCCTGCCTCAAGAATAGTTTGACAATTTATCTGAGATAACAGTTCCAGTGAGCTAAGCTCTGCCATGTAGAGCAGGATCCTTGGCTGAGAGCCAATGTGCATGACCTTGAAATGACGTGTTTAGCACAGTGCAGGAACTCCTGACATCAGAGGAGGTGGGGTGGGTGTTCCACAACCCACAGGTAAGTTTTCAAACCATTCTTGGTGTGACTACTTACTGTGGAAGGATGCCAGTGCACTCCTGTCACCATAGCCACTATAATATTCTTTTAAAGGATGCAAAGCTCTGCCTTAAGAATGAGTCCTGCAGTGGAAAAGCTTAATCTACCTTTCTATGTCAAAGATTATTGTTAGTCTCATCCAAACTATAGCGTTCATGGGGGCATTTCATTTTCATATCATCTTATTATACTTGTGACAATTTTTATGTTTGCTGTTTGTCTCCTATTTTCAGATTATCAACTGAATATTTATATCAATGATATCAAGTCAATCCAGTCAATGCTAACAAGGCTTTGGGCCCCAGGATTGTGAGTTTCCATATGTTTAACCAAAGCAAGATGTTAGAGGTCAAATCTATGCACTCTACTCATTCCTCCATTCACGTAGAATGGTCCAAGTACTTGTGGGGAAAGTTTTTGTTTTTTTCCACACTGACTGAAAGACTGACCACTCGATGCACAGCCATAATTACACACACATATGAGAGATAGGTTTCCTGTAAGCTTTTGGATGGTAGGCAACTCCCCCTTTCTCATAGAGACCTGGTTGTAGTTATTCTCTTCATGCCAAGCCTTCTGCACGATCTCCCTGTGTGGTACTCTCTGTGTGGGTAAAAGATAGGGTCTATGGATTGGAAGTGGCATCATGTCCCTTCTTGCTCTCTCCTGCATCGTGGTCCTGCCCTGTGAACACGAGAAAGATAAGGAACAGCCTGGCTGAGACAGCACACACCATGTCTACTTCTTGTAAACATTTTCTACAGCCCCTATAAGGCATCCACTACAACCTCCATCCCTCACTGCACTCACTTAGCCATATGCCTCACACAAACTTACTACAGTCCCTATCCCTCTTTGTACCCAAAACAGCCTATGTCCCTCCCCTGCAGACACTACAGCCCCCATCCCTACTTGCACCCACTAATGCCCCTGCTACACCTACTACAGCAATTATGCCTTTAAGAATCTACTACCTCCCATATCCTTTGCTGAACCCGCTAAGTCTCTATTCCACCATGCACAAAGTACAGTACCTAAAGCCCCCTATGTCCCATGCATCCTCAACAACCCCTGTGTCCCCTAGACACATCTCATACCCCCCATGCATACACTATAGTCCCCGCTGCACCTATTAGAGCACTCTATGCAACCTGCACCTACTAAGCGACCATGCACACACTATAGCCCAATTCCCCCCTCCCCCCCCACCCCATCAGCAAGGGTTACTTGAATCCAAAACAGTGTTTTCTTAAACCACTGTTTTGGATTGGAATAATCCCTTAAAAGTTACCCTGTGCGTGTTGTATTCATAACTGTGTGGCTCTCGCACAGCCATTCTGGATGCTGGGCAGTGTGCACATAAGAACTGAGAACTGCACAAAGAAGTAGCCAAAATCCTTGGACCAGGAGGGGGACCTTTGATCTCCTATTGCATGAGGAGTCAGTCCTCCGCTGTTCAGATTATTTGATGATAATAGTAACAGTGATGATATGCGTCTGACCAAACTACAAAATGTCTTTTGATGTCAAAATTCAGATGCCAGGTTGAGATGATTATGAATTCCTGACGAAGAATACATTTTAGTAACCAAATCCATAATACTTTTTCAAATGCAGTGACAGATTTATTTCAAACGTACAATCAATACATTAATACCATATCTCAGTCACCTTTGCTCTCACCTTATAATTTATGCTGACTCAAAATGTAAGTCTTCACATTCATTTTCTCACCTTTTCTATGTAATAACACAATTATACTATCTTTCCTTAATGCGGTAATTTGATTCTTCTGTAACACCCATTTACACATGTCAAGCATGTCATCTCTAGACAACACCTAGGACACAAACTAATAAGCCCCATAAAAATGATCAATTTCTGGATTTGTACTTTTTTTCTTACAAATAATATTCTCTTTAGTTTAGCTTTATTTTTTATATAAATTCTTTATTTTTGGTGCGCTGTGAGGTATACATAAGCTCACCTTGCCATGACAGCTAACCAAAGTAGTAGATTAAGTGTTATCATGAGGGCGTTCTTGGCTCCCCAAGGAGGTAAGTACCCCTAACTAGTGATGTCGCGAACACAAAATTTTTGGTTCGTGAACGGCGAACGCGAACTTCCGCAAACGTTCGCGAACCGGCGAACCAGGCGAACCGCCATAGACTTCAATGGGCAGGCGAATTTTAAAGCCCACAGGGACTCTTTCTGGCCACAATAGTGATGGAAAAGTTGTTTCAAGGGGACTAACACCTGGACTGTGGCATGCCAGAGGGGGATCCATGGAAAAACTCCCATGGAAAATTACACAGTTGATGCAGAGTCTGGATTTTAATCCATAAAGGGCATAAATCACCTAACATTCCTAAATCACAATGGATATGGATTGACACCTGACATATGACATATTGACACCTTGACATATGGATTGACACCTGTCCTCAGAGACCCTGATACACACTGACACAGAGCAGAATAGGGACTGTTCCCCCTACATAGGGTCACTTGGCAGATATGGATTGACACCTATCCTAAGGATCCCTGATACACACTGACACAGAGCAGAATATGGACTGTTCCCCCTACATAGGGTCACTTGGCAGATATGGATTGACACCTGTCCTCAGGGACCCTGATACACACTGACACAGAGCAGAATAGGGACTGTTCCTCCTACATAGGGTCACTTGGCAGATATGGATTGACACCTATCCTAAGTATCCCTGATACACACTGACACAGAGCAGAATAGGAACTGTTCCCCCTACATACGGTCACTTGGCAGATATGGATTGACACCTATCCTAAGGATCCCTGATACACACTGACACAGAGCAGAAAAGGGACTGTTCCCCCTACATAGGGTCACTTGGCAGATATGGATTGACACCTGTCCTCAGGGACCCTGATATACACTGACACAGAGCAGAATAGGGACTGTTCCCCCTACATAGGGTCACTTGGCAGATATGGATTGACACCTGTCCTCAGGGACCCTGATACACACTGACACAGAGCAGAATAGGGACTGTTCCCCCTACATAGGGTCACTTGGCAGATATGGATTGACACCTATCCTAAGGATCCCTGATACACACTGACACAGAGCAGAATAGGGACTGTTCCCCCTACATAGGGTCACTTGGCAGATCTTCCCGTTTAACGCACCACAAACAACCGCAAACAGTCCATTTGCACAACCGCAAACTCCTCATTTGCACAAGGTTGGATACCAAGCTAGCATGTCCGTTCCTTGTCCTCACTGATGTCATTGAAGGTTTCTTCCTCCACCCAGCCACGTACAACACCAAGGGTCCCTGAAAGTATGCTAATAAACTGAAAAAAGAGAAAATCTCCCAAGAAGGAAATCTAAAACTGGCATAGGAAAAGGTTAGACAACTATAATAAAGTGATACCTACAAATCCTAGTGAGCATAGGTGTATAATAGAGGGAGAAAGGGAAAGCAGAGTAATGCTTCCTAATACCGTGGTTAGTACCCTTTGTTAAAGTAAATTGAGTAATGGACAAAAGTCTTTATTGTATCATTTATAAATAACAAATGGATAGTATACTCATTCCCCTATAGTGGCTAATTGTGTAATAATGGTAATACTATTACCTATTATATAATATTGGCAGGGGCAAGGAAATTCCCTCTAAATAGATGGGTATAGGCAGAGAGTATGGAGACCGGAGTGATAAAGTGTCAATAAGGTGATATAAAGTTAAATGCATCACAGATACACAGCCACCCTTTCTCTTAGCTAGTTTCCAGAAATGCTGGATAGGTAGAAGGGCTTTAAAGACTCAGAGAGGTCTAAGAAGAATCCTCTAAACTAGCCCTAATCTCCTTAAACACCTTCAAGGGTGTTCTAAGCTAAAGCTCAATCTAAACGTTTAGATGACTGCCTGATTTCCCATCACGGATGCTGGCTAGGAATAACACTGTGCAAGACAAAGAGTGGGTCTAAGTGCCCATAGTGCAGTAAAGTGTCCCTAGTGAAGTGAAAAAGAGAATAACGAACTGGCGCCCAAGAGAATAACGAGCTGGCGTCCTATCAGGGGACTTGTACATGGCATCGATTTTAGGAACCGGGAGATGGAAAAAGATGCTTGGTCGGTCCTCCTACTTCAAATTTAGGGCACTGCGCGTGCAATCTAATGTGCCACCAGATAGGAGTGGTGTGTTAAGTAGTACTATTCCTATCAGTTTAATCCCTGTAATGTGCCTTTTTTTTGGTTTGGTTTTTGAAGCCACAGTACAGCACCAGAGGCCAGAAAAATTAGGCATGTACACATGCCTGAAAAATTAGGTATTGTTGCAGCCGCTGCTGTAGCAGCGGACAGAAAAATTGATGTTTGTTTCCCAGGCAGAAAGTGCCCTAAAACATTGCGGCTTGAACCCTAGTTGGTGGTGGATAAGTCACACAAGTCAACTGGCATTCAGAGCTAAAATACAGCAGCGTGTGGACCATTTTTAGCCCAAGGCAGCTCATCTCATCAGGCCTTTTTTTAGTCGAATGTATCGCCCACTGTCAGTCCCTTCGGGATCCATCCCTCATTCATCTTAATAAAGGTGAGGTAATCTAGACTTTTTTGACCTAGGTGACTTCTCTTCTCAGTGACAATACCTCCTGCTGCACTGAAGGTCCTCTCTGACAGGACACTTGAAGCGGGGCAGGCCAGAAGTTCTATCGCAAATTGGGATAGCTCAGGCCACAGGTCAATCCTGCACACCCAGTAGTCAAGGGGTTCATCGCTCCTCAGAGTGTCGATATCTGCAGATAAGGCGAGGTAGTCTGCTACCTGTCAGTCGAGTCGTTCTCTGAGGGTGGATCCCGAAGGGCTGTGGCGATGCGTAGGACTTAAAAAGCTCTGCATGTCCTCCATCAACAACACGTCTTTAAAGCGTCCTGTCCTTGCCGGCGTGGTCGTGGGAGGAGGAGGATGACTTCTACCTCTCCCCCTGTTAGATTCCCATTGTGCTGTGACATCACCCTTATACGCTGTGTAAAGCATACTTTTTAATTTATTTTGCAAATGCTGCATCCTTTCTGACTTGTTGTAATTTGGTAACATTTCAGCCACTTTCTGCTTATACCGGGGGTCTAGTAGCGTGGACACCCAGTACAGGTTGTTCTCCTTCAGCCTTTTTCCCTCAACAGGCACGACAGCATGAAATACCCCATTTGCACAAGGTTGGATGCCGAGCTACTCATTTCCCATTCTTCCTCCTCAGTGATCTCAATGAAGGTATGTTCTTCCCCCAGCCACGTACAACACCACGGGTACCAGATAGGTGACAACGAGCACCCTGGGATGCCTGTTGTGGTTGGTCTTCCTCCTCCTCCTCAAAGCCACATTCCTCCTCTGACTCCTCTTCTTCACAATCCTCTTCCAGCGTTGCCGCTGTGGGATATTGGCAGATTCAGTTGCCAGGTTGGGAGCTATCAGAAATGGTGTCTTACATCTAACCTTACATCTCTCTAGTGTTGCAATTCCATAAAATCTTACACAGACAATGTTCATTTGTGGTCAGAATATTTATATGGCAATCATATGCATGCAAGTGTTTTCATATCTGTATAGTTGATGCCTACTTTCTAATTTATTTTACTTTTACCTTTACTAGTTTCTTGTTACAAGTTATCAATAGGTCTATTCACAAAATGAAAGCAAATAAATTCTGTGGTTTATATACTCAAAATACATCTTGAACATAAAATAAACTAAATAAACCAGTGTCATATATTAAAGGGCAAATATAGTGCTAGAAATGCAAAGTATGTATGTATTCCTAGTACTATAGTACATTCATCTGCCCACCCTCCCTTGCAGCTACCCCCGCTCCCCCCTACCCCACCTCAGGCAATAAATGGTTAAATGTCCCCCGATGTCCTTTGGTTCTGGGTCAGGCTCAGGGTCAGCGGGGGATCTAATGTGCATGCACGGTAATCTCCATAGGTACAGTGAGGAAAAAAAGTATTTGATCCCCTGCTGATTTAGAACGTTTACCCACTGACAAAGAAATTATCAGTCTATAATTTTAATGGTAGGTGTATTCTAACAGTGAGAGACTGAATAACAAACAAAAAATCAAGAAATCCTCATGTCAAAAAAGTTATACATTGATTTGCATGGCCATGAGTGAAAAAAAGTATTTGATCCCCTATCAGTCAACAAGATTTCTGGCTCCCAGGTGTCTTTTATACAGGTAAGAGCTGAGATTAGAAGCACTCTCTTTAAGAGGCTATGAAGGACTGTGTCACGATTCGGGGAACCCAACACGCTAACATACACACAGACACACACACAGAAAGTGTGCAGTACCGGTCCTTAGAGTGGCCGGGCTAAGCACACACAGAATAGTCAGGAGACAAGCCGAGTAAGGGGAACCAGAAAACAGAATAACGAGAAACAAGCCGAGGTCAAAGAGTAGGAGAAAGTCACAAAGTCAGTATAACAAGCCAGAGAGTACGTAACCAGAAATCACACGTTCAGAATCAATACTATAAAGCAAAGACCACAACAGGGCAGGGAGGAACAGGAAAGGTAAGTATTTAAACCATCAGGTTAATTCTGATTGGATACTTTCCAATCAGAATTAACAATCACACGTGGGAGATATCTAAACCTCCCACTGTGATTGAGGCACTGTGCCTTTAATGCCGGGTCAGGTGACTGACCCCGGCGTGACATATCTTGGACAGTCTTCCAGCGTGCAGTGTCATGCATGCTGCCGCTGGGGGGCGTGGAGGAAGACGCGGGCGGCATCCGAGGCTGGAGGGATGCCGCTCGCCGAACCCACGTGGAGAAGGGGACCACGGACGGCTGGAGGGTGAGTGCCGCGATCGGACTGCAGCCTCCCCTTGCAGCCGCCCGCGGGATCCTGACATTACCCCCCCCTCGAAGACTGCCCAGAGGGCGGGAAGCAGAAGGCTTCAAAGGAAACCGGGCATGAAAGGAGCGGACCAAAGAGGGAGCGTGCAGATCAGAGCACGAAACCCAAGATCGCTCCTCAGGGCCGTACCCCTTCCAATCCACCAGATATTGCAGCCGACCCCTAGAAACACGAGAGTCGAGAAGGGCAGCCACTTCGTACACATCACTGGGGACAGCGCGAGGGGAAACAGGCCGCCCGAGGGGACGAGAGAACCGGTTGCAAAGCAAGGGCTTCAAAAGCGAAACGTGAAACGTGTTCGGAATGCGCATGGAAGAGGGCAAGTCCAGGGAGTAGGAAACGGGGTTAACCCTACGTAACACCTTGTAGGGACCAAGGAACCTGGGAGCGAACTTCATCGAGGGAACCTTGAGGCGGAGGTTCCTAGAGGACAACCATACCCTATCACCCGGAACATAGGAAGGGGCCGCACCCCTATGGCGGTCAGCAAACTTCTTCTGAGCAGCCGCTGAACGGGACAGCGCAACATGGACCTGATCCCACATCTTCCGCAAAGAGGCGAGGTGCTGGTCCAAAGCGGGCATTCCCTTGTCGGAGAACGCACCGGGAAGGACGGAAGGCCGAAACCCATAAGCAACCTCAAAAGGACTTAAGCCAGTAGACGAATGAGACACCGTATTCCTGGCAAATTCAGCCCACGGAAGGAGGCGAGACCAGTCATCCTGGTGCGCATTAGTGAAGCAGCGCAAATACAATTCCACAGACTGATTAGCACGTTCGGCTGCACCATTAGATTGCGGGTGATAGGAGGAAGTAAACGACAAGGAGACCCCCATCTCAGCACAAAAACCCCTCCAAAACCGAGAGACAAATTGAGGGCCCCTGTCAGACACAATATCCTCAGGTACCCCATGCAAGCGGAACACTTCCTTGGCAAACACCTGAGCAAGCTGAATCGCAGAAGGCAGTTTCTTAAGCGGGATAAAGTGCGCCATTTTAGAGAACCTATCCGTCACAGTTAATATCACTGTCTGACCATCGGAAGGAGGAAGGTCTACAATAAAATCCATGGATAAGTGGGTCCATGGTTTCTTGGGTATCGATAGAGGCATCAGGAGACCCTGGGGTCTCACAGTAGGGGACTTACACTGCGTACAGACCCGACAAGCCTGCACAAAATCCACTACGTCTTGCTTGAGTGAAGGCCACCAGAACTGTTGAAGGAGGCCCTTATAAGTCTTGGTAACCCCCGGATGACCAGCAGTTTTGGCGGTGTGAAATAAAGTTAACAATTTCTTTCTGTCATTCACTTTAACGTATAGTCTGCCAACAGGCGTCTCAGGGGGTGCTTGAGTTTGGTATGTCTTAATATTATCAAGAACAAGAGACGAAACAACCAAACGGGTAGCAGCTATTATCTGAGACGCAGGTACAATAGGTTCAGGGGTCGGGTTAACAGTTTCTAGAGGTTCATACTGTCGAGAGATAGCGTCAGCTTTGGCATTACGGCAACCAGGTCTATAGGTAATCACGTATTGGAAGCGTGAAAGAAATAGAGACCATCTAGCCTGCTGGGCGGACAACCTTCTAGCATCAGCTATATAGGAGAGGTTCTTATGATCAGTTATGACCATAACTTTGTGTCTAGAACCCTCTAATAAGTACCTCCATTCCTTAAAAGCTAACACAATAGCCAATAGTTCCCTGTTCCCAACATCGTAATTCTTTTCTGGATCAGATAACCTTTTTGAAAAGTAGCAACAGGGATGGAGGGGTTCGTCATACGATGACCTCTGTGACAGTACTGCTCCCACGCCTGATTCAGAAGCGTCCACTTCCATAACAAAGGGAAGGGAAGGATCAGGGTGGCGTAGTACTGGAGCAGAGGCAAATGCCTTCTTGAGAGTGTCGAAGGCCTTAAGGGCTTCAGGAGTCCAAACCCTAGGGTGTAGACCTTTCTTAGTTAGCTTCGTTATAGGGGAGATAAGTGGTGAAAAGTTTCTTATAAATTTCCTGTAATAGTTGGCAAATCCTATAAAACGCTGGATAGCCTTAAGACCTTGGGGAAGCGGCCAGGATAGTATGGCTTCTAACTTAGCAGGATCCATACTGAAACCCTGTTCGGAAATTATATATCCTAGAAATTGCACCGAGGTCTGATCGAACAAACATTTTTCTAATTTACAATACAGTCCGTTCTGTAATAACCTTTTAAGCACCATCCTAACATGATTATGATGTGTCTGCAAATCAGGGGAATATACAAGGATGTCGTCAAGGTACACCACGGCACAGACATGCAATAGATCGCTGAGGACATCGTTTATGAGGTCCTGAAACACAGCGGGAGCATTACACAGTCCAAAAGGCATGACTAGATACTCGTAATGTCCTCTACGTGTATTGAATGCTGTTTTCCACTCATCATTCTCCTTTATACGAACAAGGTTATAAGCCCCCCTGAGGTCTAATTTAGTGAAGTATTTAGAACCTTTGACCCGGTCAAACAACTCCGTGATGAGGGGAATAGGGTAGGCGTTTTTAATCGTTATATTGTTCAGGCCCCTGTAGTCTATACAAGGCCGTAGGTCACCCTCCTTTTTGGCAACAAAAAAGAAACCAGCCCCAGCAGGAGAGGAGGACCTTCGGATAAAACCTTTACTTAAGGCTTCCTGTATGTACTCCTCCATTACCTGGTTCTCTTTTTCAGAAAGAGGGTATACCTTACCCCTAGGCGGCATAGTACCAGGTAAGAGGTTTATGGCACAATCATATTCACGGTGCGGGGGTAGTTTATCTGCCTCCCTTTTTTCAAACACCTTAGCTAGGTCTGCATACACAGGAGGAACATAAACAGAAAGTGGTTTGGCTGTGGGTACATTAAGCAAGCCAACAGGACAAACACGAGTCATACATTCCCTTTGACAAGATTTCCCCCAGGAGAGAATCTCCAAACAACCCCAATCAATCATCGGATTGTGTTTAACCAACCAGGGAAAGCCCAAAACGACAGAGGCTGTAGGGGAGTTGATTATTTGAAAGGACAATCTTTCCTTGTGCAAGGCACCCACAGACATAACCAGTTCTTTGGTCTCATGGGTCACCAGAGGTTTCTCCAGTGGTCTACCGTCTATGGCCTCCACAGCCAAGGGAGTGACCTTTTGGATCAGAGTCAAAGATGCGGTTTTAGCAAAACTCTCATCCATAAGATTGTCAGCAGCCCCTGAATCTATCAAGGCTTTGGTAATCATGGTAGTATTACCAACAAAAAGGGTAACCGTAATAAACGGTCTAGTAAAGGGGATGTGAGGGGTAATCGACATAACACCCGAGGTCGACCCCTCTATAGGCCTTGGGTGCTGCAGTTTTCCCCGCAATTCAGGGCAGGTTCTTAGAAGATGTCCCCTTTTCCCACAGTAAAGGCATAACCCTTCCCTTCTTCGGTATGATTTTTCTACCTCAGTTAACCCAGTAACACCCAATTGCAAGGTTTCAGGGGGAGGTTGGCTAGAAGGGGGTAATGCCAGTAACGCAGTACTGGGTAAAGCAGGTAACATCTGAGTATACATACGCCTCTGACTACATCTCTCTCTAATACGATTATCAATACGGATGATATAATCTATAAGATCATCCAGAAGGACAGGCAATTCCCTGGACGCTATTTCATCCAGGATGTAAGCAGCCAAACCCTCCTGAAAGGCTGTAACGAGGGCATCATTATTCCAAACCACCTCAGCTGCTAGAGTGCGGAATTCGATAGTGTAATCCGCTACAGATCTGTTAACCTGTCGGACCCTAAGCAGAGCTTTGCCAGCAGAAGCAACCCTACCGGGTTGATCAAATGTGCGTTTGAATGCGGTCAAAAAGTCTGCAAAGGACATTGGGGAAGCATTCTCCCACATGGGATTAGCCCATGCTAAAGCTCTCCCTGACAAGTGGTTTATCAAAAAGGCAATTTTAGTTCTGTCAGTGGGATAGGAACGTGGATTCATTACCAAATGGATGTCAATTTGATTGAGGAAACCACGACACAAAGCTGGGTCACCACTATAGCGCTGTGGCGGTGTCATATGGACTATATGAGCAGGAACGGGTACTGGAGTGGTAATGGGTTCGGACACAGCAGCAACCACCTCCTGGACGGCAGGCTGCTGGTGTGCAGTACGAGCCAGTATGGTCTGCAAAGCTGGAGCAAACTGATCCAGACGGTGGTCCAAGCCATCCATTCTAGCCTCCTGATTAACTAGGAGCTGTGGTATGTCAGCAGGTTCCATTATGGCCCTGTTGTAATGTCACGATTCGGGGAACCCAACACGCTAACATACACACAGACACACACACAGAAAGTGTGCAGTACCGGTCCTTAGAGTGGCCGGGCTAAGCACACACAGAATAGTCAGGAGACAAGCCGAGTAAGGGGAACCAGAAAACAGAATAACGAGAAACAAGCCGAGGTCAAAGAGTAGGAGAAAGTCACAAAGTCAGTATAACAAGCCAGAGAGTACGTAACCAGAAATCACACGTTCAGAATCAATACTATAAAGCAAAGACCACAACAGGGCAGGGAGGAACAGGAAAGGTAAGTATTTAAACCATCAGGTTAATTCTGATTGGATACTTTCCAATCAGAATTAACAATCACACGTGGGAGATATCTAAACCTCCCACTGTGATTGAGGCACTGTGCCTTTAATGCCGGGTCAGGTGACTGACCCCGGCGTGACATATCTTGGACAGTCTTCCAGCGTGCAGCGTCATGCATGCTGCCGCTGGGGGGCGTGGAGGAAGACGCGGGCGGCATCCGAGGCTGGAGGGATGCCGCTCGCCGAACCCACGTGGAGAAGGGGACCACGGACGGCTGGAGGGTGAGTGCCGCGATCGGACTGCAGCCTCCCCTTGCAGCCGCCCGCGGGATCCTGACAGACTGGAATCCTGCAGCGCCCACAAGGTCCCCCTGCTCAAGAAAGCACATGTACAGACCTTTCTGAAGTTTTCCAGTGAACATCTGAATAATTCAGAGGAGAACTGGGTGAAAGTGTTGTGGTCAGGTGAGACCAAAATCGAGCTCTTTGGCATCAGCTCAACTCGCCGTGTTTGGAGGAGGAGGAATGCTACCTATGATCCCAAGAACATCATCCCCACCGTCAAACATGGAGGTGGAAATATTATGCTTTGGAGGTGTTTTTCTGCTAAGGGGACAGGATAACTGCACCACATTGAAGGGATGATGGACGAGGCCATGTACCATCAAATATTGGGTGAGAACCTCCTTCCCTCAGCCAGGGCATTGAAAATGATTCGTGGATGGGTAGTCCAGCATGACAATGACCCAAAACACACAGCCAAGGCACCAAACTAGTGGTTTAAGAAGAAGCACATTAAGGTCCTGGAGTGACCTAGACACTCAATGAGCTTACATGCTATAGGGAGTGAGGTAAAATTACACAGAAGGTAAGGATAGGAGTAGAGAAGTAAATCAGTAGAATCATATGCACTGAAGACTTAGTGTGTAGTTTTTTAGTTTTTTAGTTTTTTAGTTTTTTTTTGGGGGGGTGCCTAAAACACATCAGGTAGCTGGATTGTTCTTGGGAGCTGTAGTTAACTAATAACAGGTCAAGCATTCATCAAGAATCAGCATTGACTCATTGGTAAATATGGATATTATTAAATGCAAATTAAAATGACTTTTCTTTCACATACTGTGATGGTTTTATAGTGGATGTATAACAGAATTAACACAGCCCTCCTCGGATTTTCGTATATCTGTAGTATTCATGCTTGCTATTTAAATCATGTTTGCTAGCAGAACAGCACAGAAGCTGACACCTCACTTAATTAAATAATAATAATATGCATTCTCTGTCACCTCCACAATCACGTAACAAATACATCCCATAAACTGTGATTAGCACATTGTTTTCAAAGATCTCAATGTGTGATGCAGGGTTAAATAGTAAGTAATATATATACACACAAATTATTAAAGCAAGGATTTTCCTTATCCAGAAAGTCATAATGTGTTGACATGTAAACTGCAAATTTTTGCCCAAATTGGCCCAGATGGAGAAATAGTTGAATTGCAGTTTGTTTGTTTTTTCCAATATATTTATCATGGCTTATATTCTTATAAATTAAGAATATAGCGAGTAACCATGATACTTGCATGAGTCACAGTTACTCTCTATTACTCTCTATTATGTTTGATTAATGTATCTCATATTGCATAGCTACATTCTCATGTACACTTAAAAAAGACTCAGATCCATCAAGTTTGACCTTCTCTCATCTTCTTTTTGACTGTCGATATAAAAGAAGACAAGATACACATTCTTAAAACAATAAATCCGACAATAACAACATTTTGTGTTTTATGTTTGTTTTTTCAAATAATTTAGCAACAAATATCTCTGGATGCGGCCCTGAGCGCCTTGTGGAGGAACCAACTCTACATACACTATATGAAGTAGGACAAAAATCACATTCTGTAGCATATTTTATATTTTATCACCTTGTTTATCACTCTGTTTACTTGCTAATGTAAAAGGCTATTGTAATCTGGAAGAAAAGCTACAGTAACAGAATAGACATATCAAGGATAAATAAAATAAAAACCAAAATAATAAAAAAAAAGCAAATAACAGAACAAAGGAAACAACTGAACTGTAAAAACGGAACAGATCAGATTAATAAACATATAAATCAGATACCTAATGAGTATTCAATAAAAATAAATGCAGATCAGCCACAACATTAAACAATATATACATAATAGAACAGAAATTTTAGCAATACCAAAATGTGTATAACAATTTTATACTAATATATTTCATTTAATTTTCTGTGTATTTTTTATTTTTTTTTATTCTTTATTTTTCGGGTCAGTAATATGACAACAGTACAGTATGTGAAGACATAAAGTAAATAGAAGATCAAAGTAAAATGAAAACATGAGATTACATTACATAGGCATAGCCGACCCTAATTTTTATTTTCTGATGCTATATAACAGGGGTTCTCAACCCAGTCCTCAAGGACCCCCTACCAGTCCAGGATTTAGGGTTTACCTGGGTGTGTCTAAGGTGTTTTAAAAAAAAAAAAACACCTTAGACTCTAAAGGTGGGCTAAGTAAAGCAGAACAATAAAGCTGAGGGTGCCGGAGGAGCTGTGTGTGCCCTGGTAGTTAAGGAGAGCAGGGTAAAAATATTAGTTAAAAGCACATACATGTGCAGGTCAAAAGCTTTCCTTGACTGAGATTTGCCACTGATTCTAGTGGTAGAATATGAGAAGGCTCAGGCTGCATGCTGAACGTGCTGGCAGACGTTAACAGGGTCTAATATGAAGTTATGCACGTTGAACGGTGAGAGGGTGGGGGGTGGGGGTGAGGGGTACAGTAACTTGTCCATCTATTAATCTAATAGCTTATGGAGCCAGTATATGTAATTCAACAGTGTAAAATATTAAAACAATATAACATAAAATGAGGTAACCCTTAAAGGTAAGACAGAAATTGGCAGTTGCTTCCTTCAAGTAGGTAATTCAACCGTCCCTGAAACAAGTTTTTGGGGCACGAACAGGGTGATTCCTTCTATCAGTGATGTGGCTCGGGTCATTTGCATTATCAGATCCATGCAGTGTGTTTGTAGTGCACTTATCACAGCATCTCTTGTCTTTTGCGCTAGCCTGGTGTCCCCAACATCCTTTTCCACTGTCACAATACGGCTAGTAAGGGTGGAAACGTCTTCTCTGACCTTTGCCATTTCCTCCTGGAACATGGCTCTGATGTCCAGAATCAATGCCTTTATGTCGACCTTGGTAGATGGTGCAGAGTCCCTTGTCCCTGGAGGCACCTGTGCAGCTGGGTGTACCTTTGGGAAAGCTGGTGGTTCTGCAGAAAGGCTTTCGTCATCGCTGAGTTGTGAGTAATAGGTCTCAGCCGATGCCATCTTAGGAAGCTTAGTCCGTGTGGCCATGCTCAGAAAGGCTCCTATATCTTGAGAGCCAAAGACTGGATCCGCTTGTTGCTTTTTATTTTTTTACCCATAGCATGGGGCACTTGGGCTGCCTCTTCAGACCCCGGTAAGGTAGCGTGAAACACCAGGAAATCGTGATTTGCGGAGTAGGAGCATGCAGCTGCCAGTTTATGCGTCTAGCTCGTTCAGGTGCTGGCTCCGCCCCCCTCGTGTAGTTTGATAATAGTATCTAATCAAAATTCAATACATATCTTTAGATTTTTTATTTATTTTATATTTATATTATATTATATATATATATATATATATATATATATATATATATATATATATATATATATGTTTACAGCTTTGGGGAACTGTCTGACAACCCAGGCAAACAGATTCCTGGATAGCCGGATTGGCTGCGGGGGGACTGCCTGTATTGTCAGGCTGTCCCCCCAATTCAGATCGCCGGGACAGGTAGGTGTGGGATGCCGGGGGGGCGCTATTCACTGGACGTTCTATGCCGCCCTGCTGCGTTAAAAGCTAGCTTTTGCAGGACAGCATAGAGCACTGGCATTCAGGGGTTAGGATTGGGGTTGCAACTTAGAAACTAAGTTTCTTTACAGGATTTTCCCTGGAGTCTGATGTATTTAGCAATTTTAGAAAGGAGACATTTTTTCACAACATGTTCACTTTAAAAGAGATGACATTCTGTACTACTGGAAGGAACAGTCTTCGAAGCTGCTGCATTTCTCATTGTATACATTTTGAAGGTTGTTTACCTATCACAATTCACACTTTAATTGACACAGAAAAACCAAGTATTCTAGGAGTGTGTTGATATTTCATCAACATTTTTTTTTTATAACCAACAAAAACACCTGTAACTCGAAACAGATACAAAACTGCACAATAAAGTTAAATAAAGGTACAATCAAGACATAAACGCAAGGATAAAAGGTGTCATGTTAAGTTAGGAGCAGGAAGGGATAAAAGAAATGCAGAAAAGGTGAACATTTCAGAAAAAAAAGGAAAATGTAGAAAACTAGAGGTAAGCCAGAATGTCGATTATGGGTGGCAGACAAACAGCTCAAGAACAAGAATTGTAGAAAAAAAGGACAAAACAAAGACTACCATTTGATTAATAATGGCTGAGGAGATTGAATTTAGGACTACATGGTACATTCTTATAGTAATACTTGGGACCAGCTGAGTAGAGAGGAAAAAAGGAGAGCAGAAAACGTGTTGACATTTTGGTGCAAGTTTATAGAAAACAAGAAGGTTCTGAATGTCAGTCATTGAGCAGCAAAGTTGAATGATCTCAACTGAATTCCATGTGAAATCTCGAGATGATGTTTTTAGTGCAAAATTATCATCCGAAACAAACTCATTGTGGATTGCAAGAATAAGCAATAACTCTGCAAATGGTTTCCAGCACATACGTATATATTGGAATATCTTGATACATATAAAGTTTCCTAGTAAAGCACTTTCTGAATAGACATATAACAATTTGACTTCTGATTGTCAATTGCTGCAGCATTTTACTGGAAATATGTTAGCAATAATTTACACTGACTGCACTGTTACATGTGTCTGCTCATTTTTGTAAATCCTTGTGAGGACAATTAACCTTAATTGACATTCATAAAATCTGGTGTCTAAAATGTCAACAATATAATGTCAAATTGAAGCAATGAGGGAGTGGCATTATAATAACGATTGCAAATGCAAAATAAATTGTAGTATTGTAGAACATTAGTGCACAATGGAGATATTTAGCGGTAGTATCATGTTTCAGTTAATGGCTTTTATGAATCCAGCTATTTGTAATATAAGATATTTTGATACTGCTCATATGTTTTATATGATTTAGTATAGCAATCTAGTTCTGAGATATACCTGTGTTAGACTTACTAAGCCGGGCAACTTCGGAAAATTTGTCATTCTAAGATTTTTCCCAATAAAAATAATAAAAAAGATGCTGAAGCATTAAACTGGAACACACTCTCAATTTGTGTGTATCATAAGAATGACAAATAATATATTTCCCTCGTATTTTATCAGTTTAGAAACCACTTTGGGACAGTTATTGAAAAAGTCTGTTATGAGCACAAAGTATTCTCTGTTTTTTGTTGTTGTTTGTTTTTTGCCGTCTCTTGAAAGATACAGCACAAATTGCATAACACTAGTTGGAATTGAACACAAGTGTATACAGACTGAACTGAAGTATGTTAATAGAGAATAAATGGAAGATATTAGAATAAGTACTATTAAAATGTACATTTCAAATAAGAGAGATTTGAATTCCGAGATGGGAATCACAAATTTAAGTTCCTTAACGGTATCTCCACACCAGAGCCGATCATCAAAAAAGTACAAGAAATAGAAATAAAGGTTTTCACTTGTATGAGTGCAATGCAGCTTTATTGGACAACTTACAGCATTATTTCAACTCGTAGCAAAGCCTCTCTTAACCTAAAAACATTTGGAAATACTGAATAGAGATAGATATAAGGCAATAGTTGCCGGAAAGAGCTTAAACTGATAGCACCAATATATTTCCTGCAATGTTAAATAGAAAAAATGCAATTTTATTGCTTTGTCCCTCTGCGACTTATTGTGACCTCCACCAACTCCAAACTTTACAGGCCAGACGATTCCAGACTCACTAATTACAATGATAAATAAAGCTTTGAGGTTGAGTGGATAAGGACATTTGGAGTACCCATGCAATCTTTTTATATTCCTGGACAATATCAGGGATCAGGAAAGAAGCAGGAGGGTAACTCTGTGGGCCTCACTCTCAGTAAAATGTAATCACCATGTTGCCCATGGAATGAGGTAATACGAGTACCCTTATCAACTCTTCAATATTTTTTACTATGCGATCACCTGCAAGATAAGAGAATGGAAGACGGTTTGTTTTACATATTAATGTATTTCTATTTATATTGGGTCATCTGAACCTTATTACTTTGTATCTTTTTAATGTTTTCTAGCTGGTATCTCAATGCTACCAGCTGTTTTCTAATATTATTTGTTCAGACGGGTATGTCAGGGTCATCAAACGTGTCATCCTCAACTAAAAAAGTCAAACAAAGCAGCTAATTAAATAGATGCGTTTACATGCACTGCTATACATGCCCCACTAGAGTTTAACTCAGCTGGGTAGCAAGTTGCATATAAATAAATTGGCACGGTAATTCACTAAACCATACATTTTCAGAATGTGGCTGGTAAATTGTAAATTTTAGACCCAGCTAGCTGAGCTAGAACAACATGAGTTAGAAATGTGTTACAAGTCCACATTTTAACATTTAATTTGTAAAAATGTGTCCCGGGTAATTTCACAAAGGAGCATCAATAAGAAAAAGTGTAATTTTGTTTAGCAAGCAGATCATTTAAAGAAATTCCCAGATTAATTGGCCACTATGTTCACCTGACTTTTCTGCTCCCGATTTCTTCCTGTATTGATATCTGAATAGGCAGGTGTGCGTGGGCACTTAAACAGCTCAAAGAGAATATCCATGCAGAAATTTGAGTGCTAGAACTTTAAACATAAACGTATGTTATGAACAATGCAAATGAAAGAGCCTGGCGTTGCGAGGCGGCAAATAGAGCTTATTTAAAAGTTGTAATAGTTCATACCTAGTCAAACAAATATCCATATGTTAAACATAGCATTGCAATTGGTCCATTAATGAAAAAGTTGACTCCTCAAACCCTACTCTGCATTTGGCCATCCTGTATTAGCCTGTAGCCTATTCTTTAGACAGCTGCACAGTTTTTGCAAATTGAAAACAAAATTTTTCTGATTTATTAATTTTTTATAAAGATAGCAAATTAGGGACTTATCTATTAAAAGAACACGGTATACACCAGTGAAGTGTCCATAAGGGCACTTGGGCCAGTGCTCCACCAGTTTTTTATGTTGTTTTATTCTTTATTTTTTTTGGAGGAAAGAAGGGTAAACCAAAAACATGGGGGGGGGGGGGGGAAGAGTCCCTTTAATTCAATAATAGGTTTCAGTTCTGCATGGCCCTCTACCCTAATTGGTAGCTGTTTGAAGAAGGTTACTTGACAGCATCAAAAAAATTGGTCTTTCATTTTGACCTAGTGTCCTTTAAGAAGGAATTTCAGAAATAGCTATTGAGTTGCCATTCTGGCAACAGAACCAGTTGCCTATGAGTGGAGGCATGCTATAAGTCTGTCTATTTAGGGGCCATTATTGGCTCAGAAACAAGGTAGTAGTTAGAGTCTTGGAAGTAACACAGAGATAGTACAACAGCAGCAACTCATGCCCCCTGCCAAATGTAAGTGTATAATAGTATCTATTATTCTCCCCCAGTGTGCCTAGGGACTGCCTGAGGGCTGATGAAGATAAGCTTAGGATGGCAAGGGATGGGGACATTTGTGATACAAATCTCTGTGCTGCCTGCCCTTAACAGTATTAATAACTCCTACAGCAAATACCCACTATTTCTTTAACCCCTTCCCGACCGTGGACGTATCAGGTACGTCTAGCAGAAAACGGTCCATAATGACCTTGGACGTACCTGGTACGTCTACAGCTATTTTGAGCTCTGGAAGCTCTGATAGTATTGCAGTGATGCTCTGCATGTGCTGAGTGCCTTGAGGGGTCCTGGCACTCAGTGCATATATAATAATATATATAAAAAATAAATATAAAATTATAAAATAAATAAAATGATCAATATTAACCCCCTCTCTCCCCCCTTTTTCTAAAGGCAGTGAATCATGGGGCTTATGGGGGTGTCCCTAGCATGCCGCATCATAAGGGGAAGGCTGGGGTCATCCAATCACAGCTTGCCCCATTAGCAATTTCATCCCAAGTGTGTTCCCCATTTCTCTGATTAGTGTGGATCTGCCTCCCTCTCTTCACTTCACTGTTTTAGAGAGAGATATGTGTTTAGCTAGAGAGATTTAGGTATTTATAGGTAGGGATTTGTAAAATCTTGAGACCCAAAGGCTCTTTCCAGAGCCATTAACCCTTTTCTGCTGTTTGTGCCTTTTTTTTTAGGGGTTCATTTTTTTGTGATCTTTTTTCTTTTGTGAGACCCAAAAGCTCTTTTCAGAACGATTAACCCCTGTCCTGCCAGTGATCACTATACAGATCACAGGCTCTTGCACAGCAGCACTTATTTTGCTGTCTGTCCATTTTTTTAGGGGTTAATTTTTTTTTTTTGTGACAGGTCACTAAGTAAAGTGATTGTGATCATGTCACATGGGTCACGGAAGTCAACCAGCGCTGAGCAGTCATATGCCACCCTTGCGTTAGAGTCTGACGCGTCTATGTCAGACTCTGACCCTGATTTTGACCCTGCCAGGTGCTCAGATACATCATCACTAGATACAGTGTCTACTGCTAGTGATGTATCTAGTGATGTTTTATCTGTGCCTGCTAGTCCCCCTGCCAGAAGGAGAACTGCTACTCCAGCTGGCAGAACTGCTGAGGAGTGGGTAGGACCTCATCGCCAGAGGCCAGACATCCCATCCTTTACTGCAAATCCTGGCGTTAATTTGGATGTCACAGGATTTAGCCCTCAGCAGTTTATGGAGGTGTTTCTGGGCGATGATGTATTGGGGAACATTGTCGCCCAAACTAATTTATATGCCCATCAATTACGAGCTACAAATCCGGACTCTTTTTTGGCAAAGCAGCAATGGGCCCCCATCGATGTGCCAGAATTTAAAAGATTCTGGGCATTGACTATGCTGATGGGCATCATAAAGAAGCCCTCCATCCGCTCCTACTGGAGCAGTAGCCCCATCTGCTCTAACCCCATTTACTCCCAATGTATGTCGAGGAAGAGGTATGAAATGATTCTGCATTTCATGCACTTCAGCGACAACAGCCTGTGTCCCCCTAGGGAGCATCCCCAGTTTGACAGGCTGTATAAAATCCGCTCCCACTTTGCTGCCAGGTTTGCAGAGGCTTATACACCTGGAAGGAATATATGCGTGGATGAATCCCTGATGAAGTATAAGGGAAGGCTGGGATTCAAGCAGTATGTTCCTTCCAAGCGCTCTAGGTATGGTGTAAAGATGTATAAGCTCTGTGATAGCGAGACTTGGGATACTCAGGCCTTCCGGGTGTATGAGGGAAAGGATAGCCACCTTGACCCTCGAGGTTGCCCAGAACATATGGGAACCAGTGGCAAGATTGTCTTGGACCTGATATTCCCCCTGATGAACAAAGGGTACCACTTGTATACTGACAATTTTTATACAAGTGTCCCTTTGTTCAAGCTACTGTACTGTTTTGATACAGTAGCTTGCGGCACAATTAAAAAGAACAGCACAGGTTTCCCAGGACAACTTTCACGCACCCGGCTACGAAGGGGGGAGACCTCAGCTCTGTGCCAAGAGGAGATGTTGGCAGTTAAGTATAGAGACAAGAAGGATGTGTACCTTCTTACAACCATCCACACTGAGGGGACTGTGGAGGTCCCTGTACGTGGCAGAGCTGAGAGAACAAGGAAGCCAGTGTGCATCAAGGCCTATAACTGGCATATGGGTGGGGTTGATCTGGCAGATCAGCTGCTGCAGCCCTACCTAATTATACGAAAGACAAGGGCCTGGTACAAAAAGGTTGCAATCTACCTAATGCAGATTGCAACCCACAACGCTTTCTTGTTGTTCAAAAAAGCAAACCCCGGGACGCAACTGAGATTTTTACAGTTTCAGCTCCAGATCATTTCGGGGATTTTGTACCGTGATGCACCTGCTCCCCGGGCGGTCATGGGAGAGAGCAGAGTTGGGGCTACACATTTTATTTTTAAAATTCCCCCTACTGCGGCAAAGCAGAATCCCCAAAAAAGATGCAGGGTCAGTTTTAAGAGGGGGCAGAGAAAAGATAGTGTATATTACTGCTCTTATTGCCCTGGAGAGCCTGGACTCTGCATTGGCGACTGCTTCAAACGATACCACACGCTGGTCCATTTTTAATGTATTTTTTAACATTTGCCGTTCAGTTTTTTTTTGGGTGTCTTTTTTTTTTTTGGGGGGGGGGGGGTTGTTACAATTACCCTGTGCATGGGGGCATGGGTGTCCTAAGGAGGCCTTGCAGAAAACAACCCGGGGTGTTTTCTTGCAATAACCAACAATGGGCTCTCCTAAATCACAGTCAAAAAGCGGTGTGCATGTGTAAAATTGAGGATTGAACAGTTACCTCCACACACGTTCTTCAACTTTTTTTAATTTTTGTCTGGCTAAAAAAAAGTTGCATCAAAGCACTCCACGTGCAATGGGGTGTCTATGTTTCAAGTAGGTACCCTTTTGTGGCGATATATAAAACCGGGGTATGTAATAAGCCCCAAGCTAAAGATAGGCCTATCAGAAGAAATACTCTCAATTTCAACTCAAATTGCAAGTCATACAATTATAACCGTACCTTCCCAAAATCCTGGCAAACCTATGCATGGGGGGGGGGGGGGGAGGTATGGGTGTCCTAAGGAGGCCTTGCAGAAAACAACCCGGGGTGTTTTCTTGCAATAACCAACAACTGGCTCTCCTAACTCACAGTCAAAAAGCGGTGTGCGTGTGTAAAAATGAGTATTGAACAGTTACCTCCACACACATTCTTCAACTACTGTGGGGTGTCAACTTTTCAAATATATGCACGCACATGGCAAGAAAATACATTGGGATATCTGATAAGGCCCCTAAAAGGAAGATAGGCAAACAAGATATGTAAAATTTGAAAAACGAATATCAGACATTTTGCTTTGCACCCCCCAGTGAACCCGACAAACGTATGCATGGGTGGTATCGCTGTACTCGGGAGATGAGGCCGAGTACATATTGGGGTGTCCTTTGGCAGTAACACCTAACAGGAGCTTAGAATCTATGCCCAAAGTAGAATGTGTGAGTGAAAAATAACACCACAAAAACGTTTGACAGAGACTGGTGGTAGAATTGCATGTAAAGTGTTGAAATGCCACCATGTGAAATGCCCTAGGGTGTGTACTTTTCAAAAACATACGGTTTTAGACATGTTCCAACTGGGACATGGGTGCATGATGGCCAGCTGTTTTTTTTTTTTCATCATATTTTACTTTTTTTATTCTAGTAAATTATATGATATGATGAAAATAATGGTATCTTTAGAATGAACATTTAATAGCGAGAAAAATTGTATATAATATGTATGGGTACAGTAAATGTGTAAGAGGCAAATTACATCTAAACACAACCACTGCAGAAATGTAAAAAGAGCCCTGGTCCTTAACGGTAATAAAATTGAAAAATGGCCTGGTCACTAAGGGGTTACAGTCCTTACTCACTCTTAAGCTGAGACCTGAGACACTCATGCTGTTACTAGTTGAATAATTGAGAAACTTTAAACTGCAGGACTGGGGCTGTGACTCTGCTGACTGGTCTGATTCTGATTTTACTCTGTTATATCTGTAATGATTGTTAATTCTCTTAACCATGTCAGCTACACCATGGCTCCATATTAATTCTGTATAATAATTATATTGCCAGCTTCCAATATAATAATAACCTGATGCTTTAACCATGTGTACACTGTATGCTGAGAGCCAATAGTGAGTCAGGAGTAGCTGACATGGCTGGAGTCTATCAGTGTTTTGATGCTTTAACCATGTGCACATTGTGTGCTGAGCGCTGATGGATTCGCTGACATGTTTCATAACAGCAGCAATATTTAATAAAAGTTACAGTTATCATGCAGGAGAACTATTAAAGATGAGATCATTAGAGATAAAGCTAGGAGAGGGCTAGGTAGATAGAGTGAGAGAGTTGGAGCATTATACAGAGACACGGTATTGCAGCTCTGTGTAATCCATCACAGTGAACCTGGCTGTGTGGGATAGTTATTGGTATCTCCTCACCGTGCATTATTTTTCTGTATTTTACTCAGCTCTACATTTTTTCTCAGTTCTGTTTGTGATATATTTACCTTTGTATTGTATATGTAACTCTATATATTTTATAAACATATTAGTGTTGTGTCTAGCTTATTTTATTGTATGAGGTCCTCTGTATTATGTTCAGCTCTGTATTGTATGAGTATCTTTGTACTGTATAGGGAGGAGTAACATTCAGGGGGAGGAGTCTGGCACCAACCATCTTAAAAATTAAACCAGCCACCACAGATAGGCACCCAGACCACTTCACCTAAATGAAGTGGTCTGGCTGCTATGTGCCTTCCATTTTAACTCTGTAACTTAAAACATTGTGGTTTCCCCTTGTATTTCTATGCCTTTCGTGTATTGTTCCTGTATATGCAGCAGCTCCTTAAAGTAGAGTAAGTAAAATTGATAGCTCTGTGCCTCTCACCTTCCTTTTGTGAATGTATGGTCTGCCTGTATCTCTCCCCCTTCCCCCTCCCTTTTCCTGTCACAGCAGAACTTTGCCACAGAGACACAACCAATCCAGTTTAACCTAGATGCTTTGTTCTTACTCCCTCCCCTTCAGCTTCTTAGGATTGAAGCCCCTGTTGTTTTGATTTGGAGGCCCCATGAAGGGGTCTGTGTCTGTAAAACCATGTGTAACAAAATAAACTGAGTCAGTCAGTGTTTTTACCTCCACAACTGTGTGGCGTCCAGTTACTGGGGGGGAAATGGGTTCCTGCTTGTTGTAAGGGTTCCTGAACGGCTGAAGGAAGGGGATTAGGGGAGGTAACCGGTCCGGTTACCAAGGGATCCGCTACACAAATTAGTTTAATAAATGGAATATGACAATGAATCCTCAGTTGACCAGACCATTTATCACTGAACTTCTGACCTACTGGTGCTACATAAACTGTGTTAGTTGTGTTATTTGTATATTATGCAACTTCTTAATGACACTACTTAAATGAATCTATAAACAATGGGAATATATCCTTTTACATAGTTACATTGGCTGAAAAGAGACATATGTTCATCAAATTCAGCCTTTTGTCAAGACAAGTTATAAAAAATGTAATTTTATTT
Source organism: Pelobates fuscus (assembly GCF_036172605.1). Classification (NCBI taxonomy): domain Eukaryota; kingdom Metazoa; phylum Chordata; class Amphibia; order Anura; family Pelobatidae; genus Pelobates; species Pelobates fuscus. The sequence continues at coordinate 44,324,149 of NC_086317.1, read as the reverse complement.
ATAAAATGGTAAATATACATTCTGCAGAAAAAGCAGTACAAACTATATTTTTATGTTGTACTTTTCACTTTAACTCTGCTAAAATCTCTAGTTTTCCTTTCCTATTCTATTCTTACTAGAGCCATATATTTGATTTTGTAAAATGTCAATATTCTATAGATAATTTAACTTTATGACTCATGACTTTGTTCTACTTTAGTTTGAAACTCTCATAAAACAGATACAGTGAATGATTTAAATGCAAATTCATTTTATATATAGTGCTCATTATAACCTTTCATAAGGACAATACGTTTTGTACATTATTCACATCAAGCTACATAAATCTGTATCATCTTTGCTTGAAAATGCCGCACTTCTATATTTATTTGCCCTATTGTAGACACTAAAATATTGCATGTTTCCTTCTTAGTGGGTTGCCAAGATTTAATTAATCATCGTTGCTTTTCATACATACTAAATATAATTCCCTCCTCCTTTTCTTATTTACTACTTTAAATGTGTTTTGAGCCGCAGTGATTTACCAGAATGCATCTAATTATAAACCTCTTTCCATTCTATTTCAAATGGATTTTTTTCTGCTTTAATTTCCTGGCCAATCTTGCTTGTGACTGTAAAATATTCATTGGTGAAATGCATTGTTATACAATAACTACTGTCTGTGAATGCTAGACATTTATCTTTCTTTCTGTAACAAAGTAATGCTGATTCACAAGTGACTAATCAAGATAGGAATATTTCTAGTTATATATGCAGAAAAAACAATTATTACAAGTAATGTTAAGTTTTTGCAAGGGTATATATTTAACAAAAAAATGCAGCAGTTCTAAATATTTAAATATATATTAAACGGACACTATAGTGACCAAAACAACTCTAGCTTAATGAAGCAGCTTTTGTGTATATATCAGGTCTCTGAAATCTCACTGCGCTTCTCAGCCAATTAGGAGTTAAATCACTTTTGTTTGTGATTATGCAGCCCTAACCACACTTCCCCTTGCTGTGACTCACACAGTCTACATAAAAAGGGTTTCATTTTCAATCAGATGTTACTTTGCTTTATAAGTTTTTATCTTCCGCTCTAAAAATAAAAAATCAACTTTAACCCCCTCCCGACCGCGGACGTAACTGGTACTTTCTACAAAAAACGTTCCTTAAGGACTGCGGACGTACCTGATACGTCCTGGGGTAATTAGAGCTCTGGAAGTGATCATGATCGCTTCCAGCAGCTCTAATTGTATTACAGTGATGCCTCAATGTTGAGGCATCACTGTAATACCCCCTCACTGCCAGGGGCCACCGGAGATTACGTGAAGCCTTCAGCAGCCTTCAGAAGGCTTCCAATGCTCTGTCTATACTGAGTGCCTAGAGGGGTCGAGGCACTCAGTATATATACTAAAATAAATAAATAAATCATTTAATTTAAAAAATATTAACCCCTACCCGCCCTCCCTCCAACTCCCTCTGCCATGTACTTACCGATCGCCACGGTCACATGGCCCCCATAAGTGTCTTCAGTGCTGCCTGCAGGGGGACTACCTGAACTGACAAGCAGTCCTCCTGCTGGTTGAAAAGTAAAAATAAAGTTACTAAAAGTAAAAAAAAAAAAAATATATGTCCTTAATAAGGCCTCATTAGACCTAATTTTGATAATTATACAAGATGTCAGGAGTGATTTAACAGAAACTACACTCAAAATTGAAGCCTTAGAAACAAAACATGCAGTATTACTAGACTCCCAGGAGGGGGTTAAATTGCAACAAAAATTGAAACAAGAGTTAAACACCTATAAAAATGAATTGATAAAATTAAAAAAACTGAAATTTGAACGTGTGCGCCAGGACTACCAGGACCATCGGGTTTATAAATGGCTCACAGGGGACAAAATGAGGAGACCACCCAGAACACGCAAACGAATAACTCGCCCTAGAGTTCCAACAGTAGATGTCACTTCAGGCGAATCGGCTTCAGATAGTGAAGCACTAAGGGAACCGGCAATTTTTTTAGGGAACGCAGAAACGGATATTACCACAAGGAGCCAAGGGAAAGGCGCAGAAGGAGGAGAACAAGACGGGGACAGAAAGGCAAAAGCAACATTACGAGGCAAACTTCCAATGAGAAAGTAACACCTATTTTCAATCTATCACACAGAGTGTTAGACCAACAAGAAATACAAGTACTTGAACATGGCCTTTCATTTGTACCCACTGTGGCCCCTAATTTGTTCAGATGGAATGTAGAATTATTAAAGTTTGGAAGGAACATGCGACTTAAAGACTACTACAATAGACCAAAAGAACAAGAAAAATCTCAGACCCAAATCAATATTGATACACCAAGTCGATTTACAACCAAATTTAAACCTAAATCTGACTTCGATCCACAGACCCATAAAGCTTCAATAAAAACATACCTGTCTACAGTGGAAAGACAAACACAAGAAATCATAAGTAATCACAAAATCACCAAGAGAAATATCTCGGCAGCACAGATGAAAATGATCAAAAATCTGGCTGAAGACCCCACTATAGTGATTAGAGCTGCTGACAAAGGGGGAGGTATTGTTATTATGGAATATAGCGAGTATGCAAGGGAAATCAGACGACAATTACAAGACACTACAGTCTATGCACATCTACCAGGTGATCCAATGATGAAAATAGCTACCATTATAGAGAACACTCTATTTATGGGGCTTGAAGCTGGATTTATAGATCTACCACTTTATAATTACTTATTGAAAAGAAATCCAAAAACTCCAATAATATACACTATACCAAAGATCCATAAGAATCCCATTGAGCCACCAGGGAGACCTATAGTGTCAGCAATAGGAGGGATCTTGGAACCAATTGCGAAATGGTTAGACTCCTTATTTCAAGCACCTATAGCAGAGATACCAACTTGTATTAAGGATACACCGACACTTATAAGGAAAATCAACACACTAGACTTTGGTGAGGAACCCATCATACTGATTACAATGGATGCATGCAATCTGTATACAATAATTCCACATCTGGAAGGAATAGAAGCCATGAGACAGATTATTTGCATGGCTACTACGTATGAAGGACCCCCAATAGAGTATGTCTTGGAATTGCTATCTCTAACTCTTGAACAAAATTACTTCAGGTTTGAAGATGACTGGTTTCTTCAGGTGGCAGGCACGTCCATGGGGGCAGCAATGGCCCCCATGTATGCCAATTCCTACATGCACATCTATGAGAAACAATACATTTTCTCTAGATATAATCAGTATATCACGGCATACTATCGTTACATCGACGATTTGTTAATCTTTTGGAAGGGTACAGAATTGGAAGCTCAGCAAATGATACAGAAATTGAATGTGCTTCAGACCCCAGTCAGATTTACGTCTAATATAAGTAAAAGCAAAATCCAATATCTAGATCTGGAAATATCTACGAAAGAACAAGGTATAACTTACTGTCTATACAAAAAAGACACTGACCGTAACACATTGCTGCACAACAACAGTGCACATCCTAACATGCTGAAAAAATCCCTTCCCAAGGCACAGTTTTTAAGAGTAATGCGAAACAATTCGGACAAACAAAAAATGAAAGAACAATTGGAAGAGATGAACAACAAATTTCTTGAAAGAGGCTATTATAGACAGGAGCTCCTAAAGGCACAACAAGAGGCACGGAATGCCAGTGCGGCTATACGATAAAAAAAACCCCGGCTATAGTATTCCCTATGGCCTATAATGACGCCTCTCCAAAGATTGCAAAGATCATCAAACAAAACTGGAAAATGCTTGCAAGTGACGATACTTTGCCTAAAGTGTTTAAGGAAAATCCACTAATCAGCTTTAAGAGAAACACAACACTGAAGGATATTTTGGTACACACAGACCCTACAAAAAGCTATAGCCAAGAAGCAGCCGTTCAGAACTGAGGAAGTGTTCGCTGTTTAGGGTGTGTAACATGTAGCCACATGACTCCAGCAAAGTCGTTTCAACACCCACACGACAATAGGAAATTCAAGATTCAACACACCATCACATGTAAAACACCATTTGTAATCTACAAACTATCATGTCCATGTGGGTTAGTTTATATTGGAAAAACTGAAACCCCACTGTGTGAAAGAATACGTGGACACAGATCAGCAATACGAGTGGCTTACAGAGATGGACATTCAGAACAACCAGTGGCACAACATTTCCTAAAAATGAAACACCCTCTCTCGTCTCTTAAGTTTGTTGCAATAGACCACATCCCTGTACCCAAGCGAGGGGGTGATCGTGGTAAAATACTCCTGAATAAAGAGACAGAGTGGCTCTTCAAACTGAGTACAATTGCTCCTAAAGGACTTAGTGAAGTGTTGTCATATCATTCATTTATTTAATTTATCTAGTAGGATGAACCCCTAAATGCAATAAGAAAAAAAAAATTTATTTAAAAAAAAATTTTTAGTATTAAAAATATTTTTATTAACTTAAATGTATGTCATGTATAGTGTTTAGTTTTATAAGGATAGTTGATCAACTTTATTAGGAGATGCTTAATTATTATTAATTGAGGATTTAAACATTATTGTATGTTTATTTATCACCATAAGCACTTTTTGCATGATAGCAACACTTTGCATTTGAAAGCACTGTTTCACTTTATTAAGTAGGATGTTTACTTTCAATAATGGCACTTTAATCACTTCTACAATCTTCTAATATAATTGTAAACTGTTTAGTAGATCTCTTTAATAGAACCTTATGCACTGTAAAAAATAGCACTCATATCCTAATAACACTATTTAACAGATTAACATAATCATAATGCCTGTGCACTTTAAGCACTACAAAGCTTTATCAGCTTTATAATTTAATTTATTTTAATGTCACTTCCATTTTTCTTCATCATTAATCCCTTTTTTGATTGCTTGAATTGGTATATATAAGTTATTTAATACACTCGGTAATTTCAGATCCGGGTTGCTATGGTAACCGGACGCACCAGAATCACTTCCTGGTAGAGGCCCACGTGATATACATCACGCCACGTAGGGGCAGAGCCTCGTCCGCGCATGCACACGGAACGACGGCAGACGCCAGGGGCACCACTCCCACCATTCTAAGCAGAGGGGTAAGTTATTTTTTGCTAATTACACTTATATCTTAGGTATATAAATGCACATCTAATCGTTTATTAATATATGCCTGATCCTGATGAAAGTTCCAGAGGGAATTGAAACGTTGATCTTTTAATATGGAAAACAATAAACTGTAAGTTTTATCTTTATCAAGTCCGTGAGTGCTGATCATTATCCACAATTATATATACATATATATATATATATATAAAAAAAAGAAAAAGAGACCTTGCACTCCAACTTACTTGATTGTAGACCCGGTGCTAGATTGCACTAAATAGATATAGCCAAAGAAAATCAGCACTCCCAGGATTTGTATCAAAAATGAAAATAAGTCTTTATTCCAACGGTCAACGTTTCAGTTCCGCTAGGGAACTTTCATCAGGACAGAATACACACGTTTAAAAACTAGACATTGTTTAAATAAGGAAGGTAATCAGACAAAACTCACGGTTCAGATGTGCAGGGGGCTAATCATCCTTCCAAACGAGCGTCTGGGCGGGTGCAGGAGGCAAATGTCTCTCTGTTCGCGCCCTCAGGTTACTTCCTGGTTGCTCGCGTCCTCCATCACCATGGAGACGTCGGGCACATGCGCAATAGGTACATCTGCTCTCACTGCAGTCACCCCTCACTCGGAAGTAGGAATTCACGCATTGTGCTCACAGATACATAGTTTCAAAACCCTCAGACTGCTAAACAGAAAAATATTCGTTTAGATAATGGCATACAGAAAACTACTATTACATATAAAAATGTGATTATGACAATAATAAATAAAAAGGTGTACTAATCTATATGAATACCATATTCCATGGCACACTGCTGCTTCAAAGTGGGCATAGTCATTATATCATTATATCTCTTAGTTTTAAATATACAATATATATACATATAGAGAATTGTGATTTAGTGAACATCCTAAGAGTTACTTAATATATATTTATGTGTTACCAAAAAAGTGCTGTGTTGCTATTTGAGAAAAGAAGTCAAATCAACCAAATTAGTATAGTACATGTCAAAAAGAAAAATGTGGTGCCTAATATAAGTGCTGTTTTTGCAAAAATACTCCAAAGACTCCTTGGTAAACAACTACATCAGAATATATAAGTGTTAAAACTTAATTTATGAGACGTAATATGTGCCAAACCTATAAATAATATCCTGTATGCCACAGTGTCCTGAACTGTGGGAAAAATTATTTACACCTAAGAAAACTGAAAATAGTAAACGGGAAATCCTTAACTCCTCCTGCACCATATCCAAAACCATGGTCAGACAAATTACCTTAATGATGTATATTGATGTATAATCCATACAACCTCATAAACTGATTTTAATTTAAAAACCACAAAAAAACAAATTAAAAATAAAGATAGGCCATCAGTATGTATTGGACAAGTAACTATACACTTATATTCATAATGTTCTATATTATGGCTAGAGACCCCTCCATTCTATACGTCGTTCCAGAATAAAGAGTTTATGGATATCCCCATATATCCGAACTGAGTTGGAATCCATACTGCTCCTTTTTAGTTAGAGACTTCTCTTTCACATGTCCCTTTATAGAAAAGAGGTATAGGTCAATTTTTCATTGAGTCCGTTTGGAGCTACTGTTCCCAGTTTTTGAATCCACCAAACCTCCTTCTGTAATAGCTGTTCCCGTCTACAGAGCGCGCGAACAGAGAGACATTTGCCTCCTGCACCCGCCCAGACGCTCGTTTGGAAGGATGATTAGCCCCCTGCACATCTGAACCGTGAGTTTTGTCTGATTACCTTCCTTATTTAAACAATGTCTAGTTTTTAAACGTGTGTATTCTGTCCTGATGAAAGTTCCCTAGCGGAACTGAAACGTTGACCGTTGGAATAAAGACTTATTTTCATTTTTGATACAAATCCTGGGAGTGCTGATTTTCTTTGGCTATATATATATATATATATATATATATATATATATATATATGTATATATGAGATATAACATCATACTTAGTTTATTTTTTATTAATATATACAAATGTTAATATAAAAATACACTTAGAGTAAAATTACACACATATAAAATAATTAAACCAATTTCTAATATATTATACATGTATAATGCATATATATGATTTCATTATAAGTGTACTTTGAGATATATACACATATATCTCAAAATACACTTATAATGAAATCATATGTATGTATAATATATTATAAAATGCTTTAATTATAATATATTATACATATATAGGAAATAAAAGTGTGTGTGTGTTTGTGTATATATATATATATACACACACACACACACGTATTTTGTGTGTGTGTGTGCGCATATATATGTATGTGTGTAAATCTCCACTAAGAAAGGCACACGCTGGGCTTTTTGAAGAACACATAACAGATATAACACATATCCATGCCTAAAGTACAATGTGAGAGAAAAATAACACAATTAAAGTGATTACCCATAAGTTTGACAAAGACTGGTGGTAGAATTAGTGCATGGAAAGTATTAAAATACCACCATTTAAAATACCCTACTGTGTCTACTTTTCAAAAATATATAGTTTAATGGGGTTGAATTACATTGACTGGCTTCAGAAATGTCCCAAATAGGACATGGGTGTATGATGATCGGCTGTGAAAATTCCAAGTTGGAAAACTGGAATGCGCACCCTCCAAATAAGGTATTTTAGCCCCCAGAGAACCCAACACACCTATTCATGGGGGGTATCACTGTACTCAGGAGATATTGCTGAACACATATTGTGGTGTTCTTTAGCAGTAACCTTTAAAGTTCTCAGTACATGTATTCTTAAATTGCTATGTGTGTCAAAATAATCATCAATAATTTTTATTTTTTAAAATTTGGCATAGATTGGTGGTAAAATGGTTGCATGAAAAGAGCAACCATATCCCAAGTTAGGTTGTTTTCTTCTAAAAAATATATACATGTGAAGGGTTATTCAGGGATTCCTGACAGATACCAGTGTTACAATGTAACTTGCGTTAATTTTGAAAAAAATGGTTTAGAAATAGCAAAGTGCTACTTGTACTTATCGCCCTATAACTTTCAATAAAAAAAGCTAAGAACATGTTAACATTGGGTATTTCTAAACTCAGAATAAAATTTAGAAACTATTTAGCATGGGTCTCTTTTGGCGGTGGTAGATGTGTAACAGATTTTGGGGGTCAAAGTTCGATAAAGTGTGTTTTTTAAATATTTTTCATCATATTTTAAAAAATGTTATAGTAAACTATATGACATGATGAAAATAATGGTATCTTTAGAAAGACCAGTTAATGGTAAGAAAAAACGTATATAATATGTGTGGGTACAGTAAACGAGCAAGAGGAAAATTACAGCTAGACACAAACACCGCAGAAATGTAAAAAGTGCCCCGGTCCTTAACGGTAAGAAAATTGGAAAACGGTCTATTCACTAAGGGGTTAACCACATATAGGAGGCTTCTGCAAGGTCTAGCAAGCTATTAACAGTGCGTGAGATAAGAAATTCTAAATTAAACAGACTGTGCAATAAAGGAAGTGTAAACATTATATGTCACTTTACAGGAAGTATTTAGGAAGGCTGTGTAAGTAACATGCAAGGGGTTGTGACTATGGCTGTGTAATGGATCCCCTATACTCTGACTGAGAATATCCACTGTAGTTCTCCCAAATCCCAAGTGAAGCAGTGATTGAAGCTCTGAGCTACCCAAACATCAGCCTAGTCTTGATGAAGGGTACAACAGGACTGGTTTTATGATGGCCCACTTTTATACACAGACTCCCATCAGGGGTCTCCATACCATACAATGCAAGCCCATCCCAAAGATCTCTAGGCCTGAAAGATAATTGCCTTAAAACTGGTAAGATAATTATTTCCCAGAAACAGAGAGGCAAAAATAAAAATATAAAACATAAAAATGCCTTAAAAGATCGTAAAAATATATAATAACACCACAAAAATTACATCGCCAAATAGCCCTGATCTGAGCACCCATGTTCTCCAAATAGTGCTCAGATCCATGCAAAGTAAAGTTCTGACTGGCCGCACATATGGTCCTATGTCCAAAACAGTACTTTGGCTGATCAACTTTCAGGAGCTCCTGTAGCTGCAATATGGGGTGCTTCGCCTGGGTCTTGGGTAGCGTTTGTTCCCATTAGTCTCAGGCACCTTCCCTCCAAAAAGCGCTCTCCTTGCAGATTTCAAAGTCGTTCAAAACCTGGACCAAGTTGTCTGGGAGCTGCATGGTCACCTCATGCCTAAAACAGTTTCATAACATTCACTTCAAAGTCCAGCTGAGGTGACCTGGAACCCACAAAGTCCTCATGCCGAAATGAATTCAATAACAATCGTGGTTAAGTACCAGTGAGGACAATTCATGGGTTTCTTCATGAGAACCGCCACTGGGGAGCTAGTGTTCGGTTCCATTGGAATGAAGGTAAAGTGCCGAATCAGGGGAATCCAGGGAAAGCAGCTAATGGCGGCTGGTGAGATTTATCTCCCGAACAGAGTCTTTGTATGTGGCCCATAGTGCTTGGGCAGGAGGCTGGCTAGCTAGCAGGCTCCTCCAGGAGTTCGTGACAAACATCCTGGTTAAGGAGCGTTTGTCACAGGCTGTATAAACAAAGTGATTTACTCCTAATAGCAATGAATTGAGCAGTGAGACTACAGAGGCATGATCGATACACCAAAACTACTTCATAAAGCTAAAGTTGCTTTGGTGACTATAGTATCCCTCTAAGCCCTTGCTAGAAATAATGTGTTGTATGTTTTATAATGGACTGCACATATTTTTTTTTTCAGAGGTATAAGAACACTACAATATTAAAGTGATATTCACTAAAGTGGGAATTGTTGAAAGCTAACAAAGAATATTGAAAAGTTCCTAACAAAATATTTCGGCTCAGTCACCTGGAAAAAACATGTTCTTCAAACATATTCTGATTTATTTTCCCTTCAATTATCACGTGACAATTTGACCTTCCTATATTGCCTGCAATTGCTAAATATAATTACTGACCGTGAATAGAAAGTTAAGTCTTTTTGGGGGGCCCTTGTGTCATTTTACATAAACTTAAAATTGAAAAACTTCAATTTGATACATTTACCAAGTTTTAATAAATAAATCATGGACCTCCATAACTTAAATCTAAAATAATTTGTACCAATTGCAGACTCTTTTCATTTATCTATCTTTCGCCCTTTAACTACAGTATGTCCTAAATTTATTTTATTGTTTCAAAGAACAGAACCTTAGCTTCAGAATTAAACTGAAGAATTTTGGTATGGTTTCACTATTGGATATATATCTTACGCTTTAGGTATTACCTACTACATGGAATTTCTATGAATGTTTGGAGATTGGTACTAAGTGTGTGTAATGGGCATGTCAGAACAAAAACTATTAGTATTCACGTCTTCATCTTTACTCAACAACACATGTATTTAAGCCATCGCTTGCTGCCACAGCTTATTTTTGTCCAGCAACTGATCCAATAAGCCAGTTCTAGTAGTGACAGACTTTAAATACCAGTACAGAAGCAAAGACTATCATGTATAAATGGTGGTTTAAAAAGATACCACATTATTATTATTATTATCGCTATTTAAATCACGCCAACAGATTCCGTAGCGTTTTACAATATTATGAGAGGGGGGATTGAACTATAAATAGGACAATTACAAGAAAATTTACAGGAACAATAGGTTAAAGATGACCCTGCTCAAATTAGCTTACAATCTATTGGAGGTGGGGTATAAAACACATTAGGACAGGAAATATCAATCAAGTAAGGTGGGATTGAAGCATAGCTGGAGGAGAGAGTAGAGGTCTGCCCTTTAGGAGAGAGCAAGAGACAGTTATGTAAGGTCGATGTTACTCTGGGAGGCACTTCTTAAAGGATTGAAAACTAGGGGAAAGTCTGATGGGGGTAGGCAGGCTTTTCCATAGGAAGGGAGCCGCCCGCGAGTAGTCCTGCAAACGTGAGTTGGCCGTACGGGTGCGAGCAGCAGAGAGGAAAAGGATACGGGCAGAGCAGAGGGACCGAGAAGGGGCATACCTTCTAGATCTGTAAAGAGATATGGATCTGTAAAGAGATATAAGAGGGGCTAAAATTGTTCAGTGCTTTACATTAAATTAAAGGTGCCTATACATAATACAAGTACAGTTCAGCACACACAGAAAATAAATATAGAGCCTTTTTCAATCATTCATTTCTATTTAAAAGCACTTGTAGTGTTCACAAAATATGTGGTTTGACTTCAGTCATTCCAAAAAATACATAACTAAATTACAACATAAGTGAGATATACACTGCTGGTTATACCACGTACTTACATCATATCAAACAGCTCTACGACTATTTAAGCATTTTTCAGAACAATTGTGGAGGTTTAGGGTTGTCATTCAAATATACAAATAGAGGTGCAGGGTTCTCACTCAAATATTTTTGTGAGCATGTAATGCATGTTCTTGATGTGCCCACAAACTGTGTTTTTGTTTGTTTGTTGTTTTTTTTTATTTAAAGTGTCTTGCTTAAGACACAATGTTTTTTTGGGGGTTTTTTTCTGTGTCCTTTAATCACTATTTGTGAAATTTTTATTTTTTTTGTTATTTAAGCTTAATAGCTTCTTTGCAATAATACAAGCAATGTTTCTTTATGTTAATGCTCATTATCACAGACCCTCTGACACCACTACTATTGTATTATTTGAGCAGCAACCAAGGAGATAAGTCAGCAGTATAAAAATACGCTCTAGTAACAAATCAATAATGGAATTAAAACTATTTGAAGTAGTATTGGAAATATACTAAGTGCATTTATATTCTCATATGCAGACTGCACTCATATCTTACATTTACATTTACCAAATGCAGTTTGCACAATAGAGCACAAATGCACACACATGGTATAGCACAGAATACCATTTCCATTTAATGATGTTATTGTCAAAATTAAACATGACTTATTTATTTATTATTTATTTATCTGTTTTGGGAAGATATGTGCCATACCTGTATCCCTGATATATGTAATATAATACAAGTGTATTTACAAATAGTGTGCTGGAAAGAATTTAATAAATGTGATAGTACATTTACACTGGATAAAATTATTATATAATATCCCATTTTCATAAGAGTTCTAACATCGAGCAGCAGATGACGGAGACTCTTAGCAAGCAGATGTTTCCGAGATGAGTGTCAGCTGTGAAGTGAAAGTGGTTGCATTGCTGTCAAATTATTGATGCAATCTTGCATGTTAATGCTATTATTTCATTTGATTGTAAAAGTTCAACTCCGTGCCTTTCATCCCAGGAGACGGTCCCTTGTTCAGGAGCATGTTAATACTCTGGTGTGGACAGCGGTTTATTCTCAAAATTTCCTCCTTGTGGAGCATCCTTCTTCATCCCTCTCCATTTAGAATGTACATTGATTGATATGTCATGTTTTCATTGACAAATCATTGCACATGAAATACATTTAGCCATGTATTTTGTTTCTCCCAGAACATCTTACTTTTGTTTGATTAGGGCCACCAGTAAACTCCTGGCCTTTAGAATATATTTGTTTTCGATAACTAAATCGGTAGTTTTTTTGTTGTTGTTGTTGTTCACACACTACCTCTAACCCCTTCCCAATCGCGACAAAAAATGGTCCGCACTAGGCCAAGACCAGTTTGGTCGGAGTTTAGGCTGTTCCTTCAAACCAGAAGTAGATGGTTCTGTACTGAACCAGGCAGTTTAGCCCAGAGGAAGGGGAGGTCTGTGTATTTATACGCCGGGTAACTCCTCTCACAAGTTAGCCAGCCTATAAACACACAGACTAAATTTAGCCTTACAGTACAAGGCTAAATTTGTAAGAAAACGGTAAGAAAATTTAAAACTGGTCTGGTCACTAAGGGGTTAAATAACCATTTATTCACATCTTACACACTGTATTTAATATACCTAGAATAATAGCTATTTATTCATATATCTTTCATTGCAGCAGTATGAATGCACAGCACTAAACTACCAGGCAGCACTAGTTATGCAATGCCAAAAAGATTGTAGAATTAAATTAAAGCATTACAGAGCTGGACACAGTATCATGATATCATACATACACATGTATAAATTACCAAGGTAGAAGATGTAAGCAGTGTCTGCAACAATTCCTAGAATAGCTACACAATTTTTACAGTTACACAATTTTTAAGTGTCAACAATATGCAAATGGAAAAGCCAACTGTAGTCCATCTGTAAAAAAATTTCTTCCAGTTTCTGAAACATCTGTGCTATAGTTACCATATTTGTAATTATAAAGAAAAAACATCACCGGATGTTGCAATTGTATTAAAGTAAATATACATTACTTCTATTTAAATGAATGGCAATCAATACTAAAGGAGTACTACGTACTAGGATTTGTTCTACAAGGATTTGTTCTACATAGTTTTGATAAACAAATGAAGTGTACAACTTACTTCTGGTAGTAAATATAGGGTTGTTACTTAGATGAAAAGAGACATCCACCCATCCAAGTTCAGCCTTTCATCTATTTTTGCTGTGGATTCAAAAGAAGACAAAAAGCATAGTTTGAAGTGCTTGAAATTGTGCAGCAAACTAGGAACAAAAATGCTTGTTGGTCACAGAATGGCAGTCAGCTCTCCCCTTGGATCAAGAAGCTGTTACCCCACAAATTAAAAATGATATCTCTGAATATTGTTTTTACATGTATTCATCCAATTGCTATTTAAACATCTGTGCAGACTGATAAAACCACCTCTTCAGTAAGCCTCTGTAAAAAAAATATTTCCTTTGCGTTGGACTAAATCTCCTTCTTCCAGTCTAACTGTGTGACCTCATGTCCTATGTTTAGTCCTGTTTATGAATAGTGTTGTCGCGAACCCGGAATTTTCATTGACTTCAATGGGCAGGCGAATTTTAAAAGCAACAGGGACTCTTTCTGGCCACAATAGTGATGGAAAAGTTGTTTCAAGGGGACTAACACCTGGACTGTGGCATGCCAGAGGGGGATCCATGGCAAAACTCCCATGGAAAATTGCACAGTTGATGCAGAGTCTGCTTTTAATCCATAAAGGGCAGAAATCACCTAACATTGACACCTGTCCTCAAAGCCCAGCCCTGATACACACTGACACAGAGCAGAATAGAGACTGTTCCCCCTACATAGGGTCACTTGGCAGATATGGATTGACACCTGTCCTCAAAACCCCTGATACACACTGACACAGAGCAGAATAGAGACTGTTCCCTGTCCACAGAGACCATGATACACACTGACACAGAGCAGAATAGGGACTGTTACCCCTACATAGGGTCACTTGGCAGATATGGATTGACACCTGTCCTCAAAACCCCTGATACACACTGACACAGAGCAGAATAGAGACTGTTCCCTGTCCACAGAGACCATGATACACACTGACACAGAGCAGAATAGGGACTGTTACCCCTACATAGGGTCACTTGGCAGATATGGATTGACACCTGTCCTCAAAACCCCTGATACACACTGACACAGAGCAGAATAGAGACTGTTCCCTGTCCACAGAGACCATGATACACACTGACACAGAGCAGAATAGGGACTGTTACCCCTACATAGGGTCACTTGGCAGATATGGATTGACAAATCCCTGACAAACAGCTACCACATGCAAGGAAGGCAGCAGGGGCGCAAATTACCCACTCCCGACGCGGAAAGGTAGTGACGACAAATAACAATACAGGACTCTTTAGAGGCCCTGTAATTTTAATCAGTCCACTTGAAATCCTTTAACTTTGATCAATTGGAGGGAAGTCTGGTGCAGAGCCACTGACCCATGCGAAGGGCCAGCCTTAGGCCTTTGGGCGCCCTGTGCAAGAAATCTTCACCCTGTCACACCCATGTGCAAGAAATCTTCACCCTGTCACACACACACACAGGCAGACAGCCATACACACGCACACACACAACTGCCACTGACTAGGTTTGTCACCTCCTCAAAAGGACGCATGAGCCTACAGGCATTGCGCATGAGCGTCCAGTAACGTGGCAAAAAAATTCCCAGCTCCCCAGAGGCTGTCCTAGCACCCCGGTCATACAAATATTCATTAACAGCTTTTTCTTGTTGGAGCAGGCGGTCGAACATTAGGAGTGTTGAATTCCAACGTGTAGGGCTGTCGCAAATCAAGCGCCTCACTGGCATGTTGTTTCGCCGCTGGATATCGGCAAAGTGAGCCATGGCCGTGTAGGAATGCCTGAAATGGCCACACACCTTCCTGGCCTGCTTCAGGACGTCCTGTAAGCCTGTGTACTTATGCACAAAGCGTTGTACGATCAGATTACACACATGTGCCATGCACGGCACATGTGTCAACTTGCCCAACTTCAATGCCGCTATCAAATTTTTTCCGTTGTCACACACCACTTTGCCGTTATCCAGTTGCTGCGGAGTCAGCCACTTTTCCACCTGTGCGTTCAGGGCGGACAGGAGTGCTTGTCCGGTGTGACTCTCTGCTTTCAAGCAAGTCAAACCCAAGACGGCGTGACATTGCCGTATCCGGGATGTGGAATAGTACCTGGGGAGCTGGGGGGGTGCCGTTGATGTGGAGCAAGAAGCAGCGGCACAAGAGGACTCGGCTGAGGAGGTTATGGAAGAGGATGGAGTAGGAGGAGTAGAGGAGGTGGCAGCAGGACTGCCTGCAATTCGTGGCGGTGTCACCAACTCTTCTGCAATGCCACGCATTCCTTGCTTGTCAGCCGTCAGCAGGTTTACCCAATGCGCAGTGTAGGTGATATACCTGCCCTGACCATGCTTTGCAGACCAGGTATCAGTGGTCAGATGGACCCTTGCCCCAACACTGTGTGCCAGACATGCCATGACTTCCTTTTGCACAATCGAGTACAAGTTGGGGATTGCCTTTTGTGAAAAGAAATTCCGGCCGGGTACCTTCCACTGCGGTGTCCCAATAGCTACAAATTTTTTGAACGCCTCAGACTCAACCAGATTGTATGGTAAAAGCTGGCGGGCTAATAGTTCGGACAAGCCAGCTGTCAGACGCTGGGCAAGGGGGTGACTTGGTGACATTGGCTTCTTACGCTCAAACATGTCCTTGACAGACACATGACTGTGGGCAGATGAGCGGGAACTGCTCAAGGCGGGAGACGGAGTGGCGGATGGTTGAGAGGGGGCAAGAAGGACAGCAGTGGTTGACGTGGCTGAAGATGCTGGACCAGGAGGAGGATGGCGGCTTAGAATAGGCGTGCTGCTTGTACTCATAGGCGTTTGTGATGTGAGATCATGTGCCTACGCAAAGCAGTTGTACCTAGGTGGGTGTTGGACCTCCCACGACTCAGTTTCCTTTGGCACAGGTTGCAAATGGCATCGCTGTTGTCAGAGGCAGACACACAAAAAAAATGCCACACTGCTGAGCTCTGCAATGACGGCATTCTGGTGGTGGACACAGCATGCGTTGATTGGCGTGCTGTCGGGCTGACCCCGGGTGCCGATGCATGCTGTCTGACTGTGCCACTAGCTCCTTGCGACGACCCCCCCCTGCTTCCAACTCGTCTCCTCCTCCTCTCTGTCTCCCCATCTGAACTTTCACCCTGTTCTTCTTCTTGCCGAGCGGGCACCCACGTGACATCCATGGACGCATCGTCATCATCAACTGCTTCGCTTGTATCTGACAACTCAGAAAAGGAAGCAGCAGCGGGTACAACATCATCATCATCACACCGTACCTCCATGTGTTTAATGCTGCCTGCCTGAGACATATCCCTGTTATCTACATCCTCTAGCAATAATGGTTGCGCATCACTCATTTCTTCAAACGGGTGTGTGAATAACTCCTCTGACATACCAAGTAAAGCGGCTGTGGTGCTAGTTTTGGTGGTGGCGGCAGGCGGGTGAGTGCTATCTTGAGAGGTGCCTGAAGCTAAGCTGGAGGAGGATGGTGCGTCAAGGTTCCGAGCGGAGGCTGTACAAGATTGGGTGTCCTATGTTAGCCAGTCAACTAAGTCCTCAGAACTTCAAGTTCAGGGTACGTGGCTTCTGAAAACTGGGCATTATTCTAGGGCAAAAGGGAATCACAGCACCACGACCACGACGGCCCCTGCGGGGTGGCCTGCCTCTGCCTGTCATTTTTTTGGGGATTAGTGGTACTATGCGTGCAAGCTACTGTGAAACCAGATATGATTGGCAATGTGCACTGGAACAGTTCTGCAGAGCACACGCTGAAGGAAGGACTGACAGAGCCGCTTGAAGACAAGTAACTGCTATTCAATCTATAACAGTGAAAAACAAATTTTGGTTTTAAAAGCACGCTATAGAGACACCAAATATGATTGGCAACTGTCAAAGCACGCTGGCACAGGTCTGCAGAGCACACGCTGAAGTAGGCCTGACACCCAGATGCTTGCAGACAACTAACTGATCTTCTATTACAGTGAAAAAAAATGATTTCTTTAAAATCTAAAGCTTAAGCTATTGTTAAAACAGATATGAGTGGTGGCACTGACTGTGCAAATGGGCAAGGCATCCAACCTGACACAGAAGCTGGCAGGCAGGCAACTGCTCTTCTATTACAGTGAAAACAAATAATTTATTTTAAATCTAAAGCTTAACCAATTGTTAAAACAGATATGAGTGGTGGCACTGGGCAAGTAGGCACAGTATCCAATGTGAACCTCACACAGAAGCTGGCAGGCAGGCAGGCAACTGCTCTTCTATTACAGTGGAAACAAAATTTTGGTTGTAAAAGCACGCTATAGAGACACAAGATATGAGTGGCAACTGTCAAAGCACGCTGGCACAGGTCTGCAGAGCACACGCTGAAGTAGGCCTGACACCCAGACGCTTGCAGACAACTAACTGTTCTTCTATTACAGTGAAAAAAAATTATTTATTTTAAATGTAAAGCTTAACCAATTGTTAAAACAGATATGAGTGGTGGCACTGGGCAAGTAGGCACAGTATCCAATGTGAACCTCACACAGAAGCTGGCAGGCAGGCAACTGCTCTTCTATTACAGTGGAAACAAAATTTTGGTTGTAAAAGCACGCTATAGAGACACAAGATATGAGTGGCAACTGTCAAAGCACGCTGGCACAGGTCTGCAGAGCACACGCTGAAGTAGGCCTGACACCCAGACGCTTGCAGACAACTAACTGATCTTCTATTACAGTGAAAAAAAATGATTTCTTTAAAATCTAAAGCTTAAGCTATTGTTAAAACAGATATGAGTGGTGGCACTGGGCAAGTGGGCACAGTATCCAATGTGAACCTCACACAGAAGCTGGCAGGCAGGCAACTGCTCTTCTATTACAGTGGAAACAAAATTTTGGTTGTAAAAGCACGCTATAGAGACACAAGATATGAGTGGCAACTGTCAAAGCACGCTGGCACAGGTCTGCAGAGCACACGCTGAAGTAGGCCTGACACCCAGACGCTTGCAGACAACTAACTGATCTTCTATTACAGTGAAAAAAAAGATTTATTTAAAATCTAAAGCTTAAGCTATTGTTAAAACAGATATGAGTGGTGGCACTGGGCAAGTGGGCACAGTATCCAATGTGAACCTCACACAGAAGCTGGCAGGCAGGCAACTGCTCTTCTATTACAGTGGAAACAAAATTTTGGTTGTAAAAGCACGCTATAGAGACACCAGATATGAGTGGCAACTGTCAAAGTACGCTGGCAGGGTTGTGCAGGGCACACGCTGAAGGAAGGCCTGACAGAGCCGCTTGAAGGACACTGACTGTCTGCTATTAGCTTACACTGGAAACCTTTTTTCTTTGTAAAAGCACGCTAAAGAGACACCAGATATGAGTGGCAACTGTCAAAGCACGCTGGCACAGGTCTGCAGAGCACACGCTGAAGTAGGCCTGACACCCAGACGCTTGCAGACAACTAACTGCTCTTTTATTACAGTGAAAAAAAAATATTTATTTTAAATGTAAAGCTTAACCAATTGTTAAAACAGATATGAGTGGTGGCACTGGGCAAGTAGGCACAGTATCCAATGTGAACCTCACACAGAAGCTGGCAGGCAGGCAACTTCTCTTCTATTACAGTGGAAACAAAATTTTGGTTGTAAAAGCACGCTATAGAGACACAAGATATGAGTGGCAACTGTCAAAGCACGCTGGCACAGGTCTGCAGAGCACACGCTGAAGTAGGCCTGACACCCAGACGCTTGCAGACAACTAACTGCTCTTCTATTACAGTGAAAAAAAAATATTTATTTTAAATGTAAAGCTTAACCAATTGTTAAAACAGATATGAGTGGTGGCACTGGGCAAGTAGGCACAGTATCCAATGTGAACCTCACACAGAAGCTGGCAGGCAGGCAACTGCTCTTCTATTACAGTGGAAACAAAATTTTGGTTGTAAAAGCACGCTATAGAGACACAAGATATGAGTGGCAACTGTCAAAGTACGCTGGCAGGGTTGTGCAGGGCACACGCTGAAGGAAGGCCTGACAGAGCCGCTTGAAGGACACTGACTGTCTGCTATTAGCTTACACTGGAAACCTTTTTTCTTTGTAAAAGCATGCTAAAGAGACACCAGATATGATTGCCAACTGTCAAAGCACGCTGGCACAGGTCTGCAGAGCACACGCTGAAGTAGGCCTGACACCCAGACGCTTGCAGACAACTAACTGATCTTCTATTACAGTGAAAAAAAATTATTTCTTTAAAATCTAAAGCTTAAGCTATTGTTAAAACAGATATGAGTGGTGGCACTGACTGTGCAAATGGGCAAGGCATCCAACCTGACACAGAAGCTGGCAGGCAGGCAACTGCTCTTCTATTACAGTGAAAACAATTGATTTATTTTAAATCTAAAGCTTAACCAATTGTTAAAACAGATATGAGTGGTGGCACTGGGCTAGTGGGCACAGTATCCAATGTGAACCTCACACAGAAGCTGGCAGGCAGGCAGGCAACTGCTCTTCTATTACAGTGAAAAAAAATATTTATTTAAAATCTAAAGCTTAACCAATTGTTAAAACAGATATGAGTGGTGGCACTGACTGTGCAAATGGGCAAGGTATCCAACCTGACACAGAAGCTGGCAGGCAGGCAACTGCTCTTCTATTACAGTGAAAAAAAATATTTATTTTAAATCTAAAGCTTAACCAATTGTTAAAACAGATATGAGTGGTGGCACTGGGCAAGTGGGCACAGTATCCAATGTGAACCTCACACAGAAGCTGTCAGGCAGGCAACTGCTCTTCTATTACAGTGAAAAAAAAATATTTATTTTAAATGTAAAGCTTAACCTATTGTTAAAACAGATATGAGTGGTGGCACTGGGCAAGTAGGCACAGTATCCAATGTGAACCTCACACAGAAGCTGGCAGGCAGGCACCTGCAATTACATTACACAGGAAAAAAAAAAAGCAGCCTGATGTTATAGCCCTAAAAAGGGCTTTTTGGGGTGCTGTCCTTACAGCAGAGATCAGATGAGTCCTTCAGGATTGTAGTGGACACTGAATACCCTAGCCTAGCTATCAATTTCCCTATCTAATCAGCAGCAGCTAAACTTTCCCTCCTCTCACTAAGCATGCATCTTCCGAATGAATCGAAAATGGATGCTGGGAGGGAGGTTGGAGGGTGTGGAAGGGAGGGAGTGCTGCTGATTGGCTGGAATGTGTCTGCTGACCGAGAGGCACAGGGTCAAAGTTTGCCCAATGATGACGAATAGGGGGCGGATCGAATTGCGCACGTGTCCGCCCGCCGCGGCGAACGCGAACACGCTAATTTCGCCAGGAACTGTTCGCCGGCGGACAGTTCGGTACATCACTATTTATGAATAACAAATTTACTGTCACCAAACTTCGACAGAAAATTTGAGAAATTGAGCTAGACTCCTAAAAGGAGTGCTCTCTTCCTTGCTGGCAATTTTAAATCTTGTGCAAAGTTCACATGATATATTAATACACACAGTATGCTATTCCCAATTGCAAAATATAGGCTCAAATAGCTAAGCTGACAATGAATAAGATAATTAATTAATACTGTATAATTCAGAGTTGAGTGCTTCTGTCCTGCTCTTATATAACTCCAATCAACCTTATCCAGTGATTGCTTGAGCATGATTTTAGAAATTTACTTCATGGAAGCTTTACATAAAAATGAATACTTAAAGGGACATTATAGTCACCAGAACAATTATCATGTGACAAATTGGCCTTCCTATATTGCCTGCGATTGCTAAATATAATTACTGACTGTGAACAGAAAGTTATGTAGTTGTCCTGGTGTCTATATTCTGCTCCTGCAGGCTTTTTGCTGTAAACGCTGCCTTTTTAGAGAAGGCAGTGTTTACATTGCTGCCTAGAGACACCTGCAGTGGCAGTTACTCAGACGGCCACTAGAAGTGCATCCTGGGTCAGTGCTGCACAACATGCCGCACTGACATTCAGCGTCTCAGGTGCTGAACTTTCTCCATATATTGATGCAATGCATTTCTTTAGAGAGATGCTGATTGGCCATGGCAGTGTTTGGCTGAGATCATTAATTGGATTGGCTAAGATCGACAATTTTAAATATCTCAGCCAAGAAGGCAAATCGGGGTGCGTGGGCAGCGCCGACAGACCTATGCAGTTCTGGAATTAAGGTGTATTTTTTTACTTATTTAAGGAGGGAAATAGAGTTCTTAACACTATAGGGTCAAAGATTCAAATTTGTGTTCTTGACTCTATCGTGTTCCGTTAAAAACAGTAATTGAACTAATACCGCCTAAAGTAAGTGTGCTTAATGTTAAAATAAGTATTTCACTGGCCAACAGCTGATCTATATTAGCTGCAGAGGTGAATTTGTATTGCTTGGGGAAAAAAATGTGTGCAGATTTTTGTAAATATATATTTTTTGTAACCAATAATAATATGCATTGAAAAAATATGCATTTTTGAACATAGAGTTTTTGTTTAAAGAAACTCACAAAGCACCAAGGTATATTATATAAAAAAAAATATCAACCATAGTCCATTCACTGATATTATAAAAGACAAAGATGAAAGTATTGATGATTATCACATTCCCATTTTAGGATAGAAAAGCATTAAATTGGTTTCTAATATCACTTCAGAGAGATTATTTTCTCAGTTACAAAGACCCAGCTGCAGAGCAGATAGAAACTTGAGATCATGGCAACGTGCAATCTTCTGTTGAAATAAGACTGGGCCCAGATGATGAATAGATGTGATACTAATTGTTAATTATAATGTAAAGAATTCAATCACTGTTTCTTTTCTCCAGTAATAACCCAGTTACTGATCAACTCTTCAGACAACCCTCCATCCTTGTCTATCTTGGTTCTATGCTGGTCAGACTGCCCCAACATATATTATCTATGCTCTCCACACTTGACTCTTTGTAGTAAAAATATGTAATGTATATTTTATATAAAAAAAATATATTGTATACATTGTGTTACTGCATTTTTTTATGACTCACTAAATATTAACATTGTTATAAACCATTTTTAGTCCTTTCACTCCACGTAATCTTATTTTATTCTCTCCGACATTGAAAGGGTACATTCTGTGTATAAAATAATAGGTTTAACCAATTGGCAATTGCCTTATCTGCAGAAGTTCTAGAACACGAATACCGTGCAACTAGGCTGTCAAACCAATCTAGTATTTGTATAGCCACATCAGATATGAGTCTACCTGTTGGCTAAATCTATTGTACACAGATATACTAGAAAGAAAACACGATTCTATTGTTGTGACAATAACTGTGCTGATCTCTTTATTTATTTTTTCTTCCACACTTGCCTTCATGGCACTGTGTCCAACTCTGTTTATAAATTGTTTACGGTTTTAGACTGGGATTGAAGGGGTGGGGGGTTGGAGGAGGGAGAAGTTACTATGCACATTTAATACAGTTTAACAGGGGATCTCAACATGCATACCACTTCAGGGGGAAAGTGGGGGGTGGGGTAACTACTGTTTATCCCTTGTTATTAGGTATACCTGTACAGAGTGATAACACCTGAAAATGTTCACAATGGTCATATCTTGTAACGCTCTAGCATGTAAGCTCATTGAGCAGGGCCCTCCACCTCTCTGTTCCTGTACGTCCAGTTGTTTGGTTACATTACATGTCCGTTAGTCCACCCATTGTACAGCGCTACGGAATCTGATGACGCTATATAAATAATAAAATAATAATAACTTGTAATGACTTATCTGCAACTTTCATTAGACCTTTGTTTTATATCAAGCTAACAATATTGTAACCCCCTGTCTATTTAATTGTCTCGTTTATATTTATAAATCTGAAAATAAAGAATGTAAAAAAAATAAAAACTGATTTCTGTACATCAATATTTTGTGGCAGGTCTGTTTACCAAGCCAGATTTTCAACAAATGGAATTCAACTGTTGATTATTCATTTTTCTAAATGGCTTGAGGCTTTTCCGGTCACTTATTTTATTTATCTAAGATAATTACAAAATGTTACAGGAACAACAGGTTGATGAGGTCTCTGCTTGATAGAGCTTACAATCTAGATAGTGCTCTTATCTAGAGCGTTTTACAATTTATGCAAAAATAACATTGTTAATTATACAAACAGGGGGTACATATCTAGACACACTGATACAAAAGAAACAGTAGGACACTATCCGTAAGCTTACAACCTAGAGCATAATAGTATATTGAGACAAAAGGTTGTAGGGAGAAACAGCACTTGTGAATTAGCAGATATGTATCCATGATTGTGCCATTATAAAGAGTACTTTATAACAATCAGTAAACCGTACACAATGAGTATGTTAAGATGGAATCTACAGTTACTATGCAGGAATGTAGAGAAAATAGACGATTGTGAGCATACAGTAAGTAGCGTATAGAATACAGACAAAGAGTTAGGTTGATAAAAAGCAAGAAGTCAGTAGGGCCCCTCAGTCAGAGACCAAAAGAAAAGGGCTGGTGGCTTTAAAAAAAAGATTTAAAAAAAAAAGAGGTTATAGATACAATTGATCCAGATGGGTCATTTGCCAAGAATCAATTTGCATTTGTATTGAAAAACTGCATCTGGGGAACAGGAAGAAACATGGATGATTGCCACACCCATGAAGATCCTGGAATAATGGGAGGGAATATGATCAGATATGTTGAATTATGTTGAAGTAAAGTATTGGCTTAGGAAGGGACTAGGAAGAATTGGATGTGAGGAGGGAGCTTTTCCACTTGTATGGTACTAAGAGGGGAAATTAGCAGAATTATGAAAGAGCACATGGGTGTAGTGATTTTGTAAGTGTAGTGTAGCTGATGTAGCTGAGAATATGGTTTGTAGCATAGTGAGAGGTGATTGAGGAGAGGTAGAGAAGGTCAAGGTTATGAAGGGATTTGAACACGAGAGACAGGTTATGTACTTGAAGCCCGTTCATTTTTTTTGAAGAATGGGGATTTGTGGAGTAATGGACTGTTGAGGGAGATCAAATAGAAGGGTGTTACAATAATCAATCTTGGTGAGAATGAGGGATTTAATAGGGCATTTGCAGAAGAGGTTAGTTGGGGCAGATTTTCTGAATATTAAATATGTGAAAATAACAGACAGAAGTGACTGTGGCTACGTGTTTTAAAAACAGTAATGAAGAATTAAAAATGGCCTGAAGTTGCGAAGAGCTGTGTGAGCTGAGGAGATAGTGAGAGGGGGAATGTGGAGAGTGGGTTTTGGAATGGGTGGTGAAGCAGAGGGTACAGGGAAGAAGAGAATTTCAGCCTTTTCTGGGTTAATTTAAAGAAAATGTGATGGCAGGTCAGGTGTAAAGGAATGGAAAGAGAAGATATAGATGTCATCTGTAAAGAAATGGGAATTAAAACCATGCAAAGAAATGAGGTTGACAGAGGGACAATTTAGAGGGAGAACAAAACCCTGCAGGACACCAAATGAAAGAAGGATCAGTGGAGTAGATGTATTGTTGAAGGAAACTCGATAGGATCAATCAGAAAGGTAGGATGACCGCTTTATAAGGGTAGTATCAGTAATACCAAGATTGGCTAAGGGAGGAGAAGAATCGCTGAGGCTGGAAGAGAGATTAGATTTTGTGCAAAGAAGTTATAGATGGAGAGAAGCGCTATTTCAGTCAAGTGAGCAGACTGGAAACCAGATTGGGTGACTGGGAGGATAGAATAGGAGTGGGTGATGGCAGATAGCTGATTGTAGATGACACATTCAAGAAATTTAGAGAAGTAGTGAAGAAGAAAAGCAGGTGAAAAACTTGTAGTAATTACCATTGAGGGTTTTTTTGTTTTTTTTTTAGAAGTGGAGAAATAACTACCAATTTGAAGGAACTAGGATCATAACCAGAAGTGAAAAAGCTAGTGTTATATGGCGAAAGATTCTTTTTACTAAAAAAATGTTTAACCACCAGTTTATTCCAGGATTTTGCCCTTCCTGGTAATGCATAAATCTAGAAATGTTACCCTTACTGGACTGAAATCACTTGTCCTTTTAATAGTAGTAAGTAATGCATTCACCATTCACCATGTGCATTTAATATAACTATATATATATATCGGTAAAATACCTTTTAAAGGCGGCAGATCTATTTTTGTTTGTATTGTTTCTTTTCATTCCCCAGCCATGGACTTCGCTAATCTAAAATGAACTGGAGCTGTAATGTGAATTTCTGAAAAGCAGATTGTAAGAACATCCTAAATCATTCAGCATAATTAGCAGCAAGCATTCCATTACGTGAACTACATTTCCATTCATTAATTACAATTTCTCACTTCCTCGTGTTTCACAAACTTAACATGGAAAAAGGTTAATCACTCTTTGTCAAGTGAATAGGAAGAACAGGAGATCTGCCTCCGCAAATTAACTTAAAAAAACAATTGAAGATTTCATGTAGATAGAAAAACATATGTGATTAAAACAGATCAAATGATTGCAGTGTAAGATTGTCACATGAAATCTAAACACAAACATTCGTTCATCAGGGCCTCTGATATCAATTATTGCTGTTAAAGGTATCACTTAAACCTTTTCTCTTCACTTAAAGGTGGAGAAATACATACTGTTTATATTTACATTCCATCACTATATTTTTATCACTATATTTCTTTTGTGGTTATATTCTCTCTATATTTTTTTTATTATTCTGGTTAAAAAGCTGTGTTCTTATTGTGCTCTTCCTGCACAGATGAGACATCACCATACCCCTATTAGAAAAAGGGTCGAGGCACTCCAATGTCTTCAGGCCTTTTTTGAAACTTGGAACCTTTATTGGCTTGACAAAGACTCCATTGGGAGTCAAAACATTGCAGTGTTCCACATGTTCCAATAAAAAGGAACTGAAGACATTGGAGTGCCTGGACCCTTTTTCTAATACTGGTATTTATTATTTCTGGGCTTGTGCTGGCCCTTGGTTCAGTTAAGTACCCTGTCTTAAGTGGACTGAGTGCAGTTCCTTTTCCATTTTTTGCAATTACTCAACCCCTAGCATCACTAAAGATCTCTTGTAGGAGCTATGCAGTTAGAGCACAGTTATTCCAGCAATCTCTACTAGCCATCATGGAGAGGAACCAGTCCAGCTCTCTCAAGAACAGGGAGAGAAAACAAAAAATAATGTGTGCCTTTGTATGTGTTTCAGAATGTGTACATGCATGTGTGTGAGAATGTCTGTATATATGTGTGTATGTGAGAATACGCATGTATATATTTTTTCACCTACAGAGTGCTGGTGCTTTGCCTTTAATATAGACTAGTATACATTACCAGATCAACCAAGCTCTGTGAGTTATTCCTATGTGTTATTCAGTTATGCAAAAACCCTCAAAGATTAAATTAATCCCCTCCTTTATTGAACTCAATAAGCAAATGCAGGAAACAAAGTGTTTAAAACCCTTTCAAAGTTTTTGAAGCTTATAACGGGTGAAATTGAACACAAACCACTATTAAAATACATACAACAATAGAATATACTTTCTTCAGCACAAGCGAAGAAAACTCGCTGTGAGAGCATTGTCATGAATTAATTATCTCCCTTTCATTTTCATTACTACAATCCAGAATGCATTGATCTTTTCCACAATTCCTAAAATACCCCTTGTAGTCCTCAATGAATTAATTCCATTGCCAGGTGTGACGGTAGTCACCATCACCTGGACCTTCAGACACACTATTTATGTAGGTCCCTAGACTATTCTTTTGTTTTAGCCACCCTATACGCATTATAGGTGCTGGGTGTGTAATGTAATTGTTTAGTGCTAAATGTTAGTGTGCTCTCCTGTATTGCTAATGCTTGCAATCAACTAGGTGGATTTGGCTGTGGAGCCTACAGCGTCATTTGTTGGTTGCAAGGATCTAGCAACTGCTGGATGCTGTACCTGAATAGCAAGGATTGCTAATTTGCATATTCAAGTTGCTACTTCTGTAGGCAGGAGATATGTTTTGTGTTAATTATTGTTTTTCCCACTCATTAATAAATATAAGATCTACAGTAGGAAGAAAACAAATATCATGGTGTACTATCTAAAATATTCTTTAAAAGTGGTGTTCAAAGTTGCACTCACTAAAAATAATTTGATTGAAGGCACATCAAAAAGTAAGGTTGACAGAAAATGCATACCCGGTATAATTCCAAAGCTTTTGATGTAACATTTATTATCAAGAAACACTGGCCACTCCTTTTAGAAGATGATATATTAAAGAATCGACTCCTGAGGTATCCAAGAACTATTTTTAAGAAAGGCAACAATTTTAAGAACATTTTAGCCCCTAGTATCTTCCAAAGGAAAGAAGGGAAGACTAAATGCAATTTGGGTTTTCACACATGTGGGAACTGTAAAGCGGGTAGACACACTTATAAAACATATAAAGAGTTCACAAGTACCCAGACGTCGGAAGTCTTTAAAATCAGTAACCATATATCATGTTCCTCGATACATGTTGTGTATCCTATCACTTGTGGATGTGGGGAACAATATGTGGGGAGGACTGGGAGAAATGCTAAGGTCAGATGTCTCGAACATTATAATAATATAAGGAAAAGGATTACTACACATTCAGTTCCTATGCTTTGTAATTTGTGCCCTTCTTTTAACAATAATCTCAACGTTATAGCCTTTGAACAAGTATCATTAGATCAAAGAGGAGGGGATCTGATGGTAAAACTGAGAAAAAGAGAGGGTTTCTGGATTCACAAGGTCAGGACCCTACAACCGAGGGGTATGAATGCCGATTTTGATTTGGTGTGCTTTCTGAATTTAAGTTTTACATTGAAATTTTAATTTAGATTGGGATGTCAAGTTAAAACCTTTCCTTGAACCTTGTGGCAATTCTTGATTAATAATTCTCTCAATTATTGTTAAAAAGATTCACTCCTTTTAAAACTCACTTTTTTATGGATTGATCTCTTTAAATTAGGAGTTAGGCTGTGTCTTTTATGCTGCTATTTGTTATGCTCCTTTTTAGAGGTTAATTTATTAATGAACTATTTTATCTTAATTTTAATTTTACTATTAATATCATTTTTAGGGTTACATTTAGCTACATGAGTGGTTATCTTTTAGATTCCCTTTGATCATATGTCTATGTCCTCTCTCATATTCCACACTTGTACTAATTTATATGTACATGGATTAGGATTAATTTTTAAGTGTTCAATTTAAATGGGTATATTACTAATTTTCTTTATATTTGAATATACTTTTATATACACAGAGGCTGTCTAAATATCCTGATGGCTATACATTATTTGCATTTTTAGACCATTTTTATGTTTCTTTAATAAGATAATGATACTTGTCTCACTTTGTTTTTTTCGATAATATGGCACGTTGGACTTTTTTATGAACTACTATTGAGTTGACGGTCGCAATATCTACCACATGAACGTTCGAATGGAACACAAGCATTCTTCCGGTCTCCATGAATTTGGAACGCAGACGTATCTGTGATACGCACACGTGACCACAAGGTGAACTAAGGCTAGGCTTGGAACGCACACAGACAATTCCGAGTAACAGTTGTTTGCCCTCAACATGGACGGGCTGATGGCATCCGGAGGAGAGGCTGGAAGAGGTTTAAAAGCCAAGCCGGGCGGCAAGAAGATTTTACACACTGGAGACTTTGATTTTACCTCTGAGGAAGTCTGTAGTATCAGACAAAACGCATAGGGTTGGGACTATTATAGGAGAGTACCTTTATATTATTTGATTTATGTTTGTTTTATTTATTTGTAATAAATTTTATTTTTTAATTAGAGAGAAGTTTACTTTCATTTTGATTTTGATCTAATGAGAATGCTGGCGGACTGACACCAAGTATCTTACCTGTGATTTGATATGCTCATATATCACTACAATCTTGTAAGTGTTTTAATTTTTAGCGCATTACTGGGTCACTTATAGTCTGCACTTATTATTATATAATTTCTCCCTCCTACATGGCCACAACGTGGAGAAGATTTTCTGTCAACCTTACTTTTTGATGTGCCTTCAATCAAATTATTTCTAGTGAGTGCAACTTTGAACACCACTTTTAAAGGATATTTTAGATAGTACACCATGATATTTGTTTTCTTCCTACTGTAGATCTTATATTTTATACATGTATTGAGAGGACTGGGAGGAGTCCTATTTTGCAATATTCTACAGTGTGGGGTATCACTATATAGGTAAACTCTTTTTCTGTGTTTTACCTCCCCACTTTATGTTTTTCCACTTGTGATATATATATCGGGTGATATTTTTTGTATTGTATACCTTTAGTAATATGTCATTATGCTATTATAAGTTTCTGTATGTTGTCTAATGTGATTTGACGGTTTGTATTTTTATTGAGTTGTCACAGTAATCCATATGTAATGAACATATGGGCTAGTCCCAAGTAAAAATACAGTTATGTATGTCAGTTCCTTTTGGAACTTGTGTCCTGTGTGGATTTTTAGGGATCTCAGTGACAGAGTCTTCCGGCCTGTTTGCTGGCTATATGATTCCTCTAGGTCTGGGATAAATCAGGAGAGCTAGGCCTGAGAGCTACAAGTCCATTTGTAAAGACAATAGCAATCACTTGAAGGAAATATGCAGAGGAATAGGCAGAGGGGACGATATGGAAGACGTGCTGCAGCAGAATAGGCAGAGGAGACAATACCTTCCTGGAAGGAGAGCTGCAGCCTGGATGGAAAAGCTCCAGAGGGACCGCAGTCAAGCTGCATCGACTGTGGCAAAAGTGCTTTAGATTTCCCGGTTCCAGCTATGAAGCAAGCTTGGAGACGGTACACAGCCTGGGTACAGGGACCCCCGTCACATTAGGCTTATCTTATTTTCCCCATTCTTCTCAAATCTCTATCCTCTACTCATGCATTGGCTTCTTCTCTTGGATTCAATTACGAATATTAGTGTTTACCTACAAAGCCCTTCAAACATTTTTCCTACCCAATATCCTCACTAATCTTCACATTGACCTTAATTAATTTACACTTGCCATACTAACACGGTGTCTGTAAGACTTCTTCATTCCAGTGAAAAAGTCTTCCTCATACTATTAGACTTTTTTGATTTCCAGTTCTCTATTCCAACTGTTTGGAGTGGGCGTACTAACTATCATTTTAATTCCTTTCCCTACAGCAACCCATTTGTCCCTCCCATCTTTGTTGTTTTATTTGAAAACTATTCCACCCTTGTTTCCCAACAGCCATATATCAATGCATATAAAAAATGTTAATACACATAGCTTTTAATATTCGTGATTAATACATTAAATATCCACTTTTGTGGAGTAATACCTTAATTATAACTAATTTCCTGTAAGCTTGTTTAAGAAGGATTGCCTGTTTTTCATATACATATTGTACAGCACTGTAAATGCAATAGTGCTTTATGTACTTATTTCGTGTTTTATTTTATTTTTTAAATGCTGAAGTTTGATTTTTTTTCTCATTTAAACTCACTTTTAATTTTTACAAAAATACATATAAAGTGGTACAGAAAAGCAAAAGCAGTGAGGTTAACAGCACCAAAATCAATTTCCTTACGTGTGGCTGATTTAGAATTTCAATAATCTCTGCATCTCCTGGTTTAAAGAAGCAATAACAATTTGCTTCAAACCAATGCAAATCAGTGTTTTTGCAGTCAAGAATGTAAGAGAACATTGAGAATTTACAAAGCTAAAAGCGGCACTGTCAGTTTCAGGGTCTTCACATGTGACAGACCACCTGGTCACCTGGTCAACTTAGCACTCTATTTTCCTGGCCCAGGCGCATACAGAAGCCAGGCCAGGGAGCCACTGTGCACTTAACTGGGAGCTAACCCCAAATCATCTGGAGTGCTGATCGATCTCGGAGTTGCTGCAGTCTGGTAAACCTTTGACTAAGGCACTCTTGGTCCCAGGGCACTTTTTGAGGGATGTAAAAGGGGGTGACGAGGTATCCAGTGACACCAATGACTTCAGGGAACCCCATTTACCGACCGAAAGCAACATAATTTAAGGTGACCAGGGAACTCTACTCAACATCATGGAACTCTGTTCTGGATCGTAAGCTAACCGTGACTCACTGAAACTTCGACTTTCACCTAAATTGTGCTAGTCACAACTGAGCCGGGTGCTTTTCAGTTAGAGTGGGCACTCTGACACAATCTACCTGGGGACACCAGTTGTGTGGGGATGTGGGCACAGAAACCAATGTTTTTTGTATGTTTTGCACCTCATGTGCCAAGTGTCTGGCCGCTAATTATGTTATCTGCTCTGGTACAGACACCAGGGATGTCGCAATTCCTTTGATCTCCCTGGGGTCTCAACAAGAGATATAAAAGTATAAAAAGTATAGAGGTATAAAAGTGTGACCTGTTGTGTCATTAAAGCAGTTATTTTTCACCCTTCACTAAGTCACGGCTAGTGTTTGGGTTAGACAGTGATATACAGTGGCAGAAGTCTATAATCACTCTGAGCTAAAAACACACAAGGAAAGGGGACTTGGCAGTGACAACCAAGCTACTTGGGGGTACACCACTACATTGAATATTTTACAAAAATTACAGAACGCGAAATGCCTGCTTGATGTGCGGCAGTCCAGGGATGAAGTTAGAGGAAAATATACTTACCTAAAGCTCTACCTCATGGGCACTGTCATCATTTGGGCAGGATCAATCTAAATATACTTTGAAAAGATTATACTCTGTTTTGCTTGTTAATAATTAGTGGATTTTGTAATTGGAAATTTTGTAATTTGAAAAATATATCCTGTGTGGTTTTGATTTATTAAATAGATCTCCTAGTTTAGTATTATTGATCATATGAATTGGGGGGAAATTTTTTTTTCATTAAGAAAAGGGGAAATTTGGTTCTTTATTGGTTTGGAAGCTTCACACTAATGAGCGCTAAGCACTCTGTGGAAACGGCACTGACCAAAGTATCCAATGATCTACTCACTGCAAAATCTCGTGGTCACTACTCTATCCTAATTCTCCTTGACCTGTCTGCGGCTTTTGACACTGTTGATCATCAACAGCTTCTTCTCATCCTTAGAAATATCGGTCTACAAGATATTGCTCTCTCCTGGTGCTCCTCCTACCTCTCCCAGCACTCTTTCTGTGTTTCTTTCTCTGGCTCTGCTTCTTCTCCCCAACTCCTCTCTGTTGGTGTCCCTCAAGGTTCAGTCCTTGGTCCCCTACTGTTCTCCATCTATACTGCCTCCCTTGGTAAACTCATTAGCTCCTTTGGCTTCCAATATCATTTCTATGCAGATGACACGCAAATCTACCTGTCCTCTCCTGATCTCTCCCCATCCCTCTTGACTAGTGTCTCTGACTGCCTCTCTGCTGTTTCTAACTGGATGGCTGCCCACTTCCTTAAACTAAACTTGACCAAAACTGAAATTCTGGTCTTTCCTCCCTCAAGTGTTGTTACTCCTGTGTCTGTCTCCCTCCAAGTCAATGGTTCTACCATCAGCTCCACCACACAGGCTCACTGCCTAGGTGTTCTCTTTGACTCTGACCTCTCCTTCAAGCCTCATGTTCACTCTATCGCCAAATCCTGTCATTTCCATCTCAAAAACATTGCGCGCATGCGCCCCTACTTAACGCCAGATGCGACTAAGGTGTTGGTCCATTCCACTGTACTTTCTCGCCTTGACTACTGTAATCTGCTTCTCAGGTGTCTTACGTGCTCCCAACTTGCGCTGTTACAGTCCATAATGAATGCGGCGGCGAGGCTCACCTTCCTGTCCGCCCGCACCTCCCATGCCTTACCCTTCCGTCAGTCCCTACATTGGCTTCCTATAAAATATAGAGCTCAATTTAAAATTCTGGTTCTTGCTTTCAAATGTCTACATAATGCTGCTCCCACCTATCTATCCTCCCTTATGCACAAGTATGTCCCGTCAAGGCCCTTACGATCTGCTGAAGACTTACGTATATCTTCTGTCCGTACTCCCACCTCTGATGCTCGCCTTCAAGACTTCTCGAGGGCTGCACCGTTCCTGTGGAACTCGCTTCCCTCCTCCATTAGATGCTCACCCAGTCTCCACTCCTTCAAAAAATCATTAAAAACCCACTTCTTCATAAAAGCGTATCAATTAAACTCTTAATAGCTCCCAACTGATTCCTCTTCTGCAACTGTCATTAGTCTTACCTTTTGTGTCATTTTACCCCACTGCCTCTAGCATGTAAGCTCATTGAGCAGGGCCCTCAACCCCTCTGTTCCTGTGTGTCCAACTTGTCTGGTTACAACTACATGTCTGTTCGTCCACCCATTGTAAAGCGTTGCGGAATTTGACGGCGCTCTATAAATAATATAATAATAATAATAATAATAATAATAATAACGAGGACCATGGCTCTTTTAGTGACACTGTGATAGAACAAGACTGAGAAATCCATTGGGTTATTTATCTTGGTTTATTTTTTAAATTAACATGTGTGTGTGTGTTGCCATTTACTGCTTGTATCATGTATGTGTGCTTGAAGTTACTATGCATGTTTCAATGTGTACATGGGATAGGTTATATTGTGTATGTGCATCAACAACTTGGGGTATTGTGTATTTAGGTATGTTAACAATCTTATTTGTGAGGAAGTGCACACGCTTCAAGACTCGCACACAGAGTTAAACACACACTCACAATCACACTGGTAGACACAAACTGAAATTTACACACAAACACACTGCTAAACACAAAATGCACATGCACAATCACACTGCTACACCCACTACTGCATCCACAAATTGACAATGCTATTTGAGGCACTGAAATCAAGCACAGGTTTCTGAAAAGGTCCCCGTATCAGGCCTGACATCCACTTTGGGTCTGACAGCCTTGAATGCCATGCTAAGGCACCTCATGCTACCCGTGCTCTAAAATATGAAGGATAATCAATGTTATAATACATCGACAAAGTGGAAATAGACACAATATCAATCTGACAATATAGTTTGGTATTGAGTTTCTGAGGATGGAGTACTTTGTCATGTGTAAAACAACCCAACTAAGATGCATCACTAAGCATAGTAATGGAGGTAGCTACTGAAAATATTATGTTTTGGATGAGTGGGATTATTAATACAAAAGCTGGTCGGAAGCATAACAATTACTGACATTGAGAGGGTGACTATTAGATTAATTCAGGGATCTAGATACCCACTTGTTCATTAGTGGATGGATGCACATACATAACCAGAGTATTGGGAATCCCACGGTCTCTTCATAAATGATCTAGAATACTTCAGCATGCTCCAGTGCACATAGAAAATATTGAAGAAAAGGATTTCACTCAAAGCTGTTTTACATCTTACAATTTGTGAGTGGCCAATTGTATATCATACATCTTCATTTACTCTCACACAGTCAAACGCTATGTTTATCCATTTGATCTGTATTTAGCAGATTATCCCCTACTCTATTTTGTATTTATGCTGAAGACAAGAGGAAGTCTTTGGGGACCTTTTCTGGATACTTCACCTAACACAGGGACGTTCCGTTTTGTTTGCAAATTATCACTATTTTCACTGAGGTTGTGTTCACACATTTTGTTTGTTTGTATATGCTCCAGTGCACCAAAGGTGCTTTTTGTTTTCTTATCTATATGTAATTATTATCTCCATCTCATACACAAAAGATCAAAAGAACCTCGCTTCCTGGTTACTAAATGTTTACAAATGTTTTTATATACTACAAAAAAAAAATACAACCTCAATATACAAATTAATAAAAGAATATACTTATCGGTAACACAGAAACAGCTTTCCACAGATCACCTCCCAAATGGTGGTCTTAACATACCATAGAAATATTCACAATACACGTGGGATTTACCTGGTATTTCTAAAAAGAAAGAAATAAACAAAACATAGTGTGAAACAGTTAAATACAAGAGACAACCTCTGCTATAGATTGCACTCACAGGATATTTGAATAAGAAGCTCTCCAAGGGTTCCTCCCGCAAAGTGGATGGGGCGCTTGTATCTTCTTCTCAGGTGTAGTTATCACTATAACTTAAGATTTTAATCAACACGTTTACAGGTGTGAACACATCAACTTAATTTAAGTAATTATCAGGCATTAGTTTTGTGCACTGCAATTTAAATTCTTCAATAAAATTTGCATCATAGATGGTTTGTGAATGGTTGAGAAAAACAAACCAGCACTCTGCTGCTTCTATTATTTTTTTTTCTAAAAATACAGCAATAATTGCCTAACAAACAAATCAGTTACTGTCTAGTGATGTCGCGAACATAAAAGGTTCCGTTCGCGAACAGCGAACGCGAACTTCCGCAAATGTTCGCGAACCGGGCGATGCGCCATAGACTTCAATAGGCTTCAATTTTAAAACCTACAGGGACTCTTTCTGGCCACAATAGTGATGGAAAAGTTGTTTCAAGGGGACTAACACCTGGACTGTGGCATGCCGGAGGGGGATCCATGGAAAAACTCCCATGGAAAATTACATAGTTGATGCAGAGTCTGGTTTTAATCCATAAAGGGCATAAATCACCTAACATTCCTAAATTGTTTGGAATAACGTGCTTTAAAACATCAGGTATGATGTTGTATCGATCAGGTAGTGTAAGGGTTACGCCCGCTTCACAGTGACAGACCAAACTCCCCGTTTAACGCACCGCAAGCAACCGCAAACAGTCCCCATTTGCACAAGGTTGGATACCAAGCTAGCCATGTCCCGTTCCTTGTCCTCACTGATGTAATTGAAGGTTTCTTCCTCCACCCAGCCACGTACAACACCAAGGGTCCCCGAAAGGTGACAACAAGCCCCCTGTATATATATATTTTTTTTTTAAATGTACACTACTGTTACACCAGATATGAGTTGCACTGGTGTGACACTGTGCCCTGGCAGGCCCCGAAACGCACACGTGTGAAGGAAACTGACTGCTATTATTTCACAGTCAAATTTCTAGTTTTTTTTTTAATGTACACTACTGTTACACCAGATATGAGTTGCACTGGTGTGACACTGTGCCCTGGCAGGCCCTGAAATGCACACGTGTGAAGGAAACTGACTGCTATTATATTACAGTCAAAAAAGTTTTCTTTTTGTTAAATGCAAGCTATTGTGACACCAGATATGAGTGGTGGCACTGGGCAAGTGGGCACAGTATACGCTGTGAGCCTGACACACACACAAAAAAGCAGACTGATGTTCTAGCCCTAAAAAGGGCTTTTTGGGGTGCTGTCCTTACAGCAGAGATCAGATGAGTCCTTCAGGACTGTAGTGGACACTGAATACACTAGCCTAGCTATCAATTTCCCTATTAAATCAGCAGCAGCTACATTGTCCCTCCTCTCACTAAGAATGCAGCTTCCGGGGGGCGGGGCCTAGCTGTCATGGAGGAAAGATGCACTTCGTGTGAGCTCCCTCAATATCTCACTTTAAGCAGCTATCAACAAGCGAATTTCACCCCAGAAGGGGATGACCCAGCAATGTTGCTCCTACCTGACCGACCCAACATGCTTAATAGCGGTCAGCAACTCGACAGAGTCTTACTTACCTCCGCGTGGCAAGTGTGGCCTGGTGCTCACCGGGCGGGAGAGGCGGCCGATCTCCAGATCCTGGGATGCCCAGGAGCAGCTACTTCCCGGCAGGAGCTCCGTTAACCCCCCATCGGACCGGTGGGGGTTATCCCGGTCCACCCCTGAGAGGCTGTCTGGAGCTAATGGACGCACAAAGCAAAGCCGCCCAGGCTGACATACTCATCTGCGACTCTCCCAATATGGCGGCAGCCGCGTGTCCTCCTGGTACAAGCAAAGCATGGCAGGATATTGAGTCTAAGCTGGACAGAATCTTTAATACATTTTGGAAGCAAATAACAAGCAGGAAGCCCCAACAAGCTCCACCACATCCCCAACAAGCTCCACCACAGCGAAGCGAAGCAGTTCCCATTAAAATCCACCAACGCAAAAGGCGTCGAAGACGGGACCGGAGGCACAAACAGAAATGCAGAGCCTGCCCCACGTCAAGCACTCACCTCCACCTTAAGCCACCAAAATCCGCACCGGACGTGAAGCAACACCGGGACAGATCCGACCACCCGACAAAACAATCTTCCACCACCTTAAGCCGCGAACCCGACACTCAGCTAGAGACTTGCCTTTGTTGTTCCAGGTATCAGGGACTCCCAGGGTCTGCACCTGGCACCCAGAAGGGATCGGATGAGCACAAGCAGTAAACAGCAGCCTGCCAAGCATGTCCCACTATAGCCGATCCTCCACACCATGCCTTTGATCACATGAACTGCTCTCTGCACATTAACTAATCATAAAGTAGCAAGTGTTTAAACATGTCATTATATCACCTCCTAAAGAGTTTATTGTCGTAGTTCCTTACATGCCTTTACCTTATAGTTCATGTATTATGTTATTCAATAGTCTCATTTCATGGGGTGACTCACACTTGGTTTATAACTAATGGTGGAGCTGCTGATATAAATACTCAGTTGATAACGTGCAAGCTACACCCTAAACATGACAGCCATCTTTCACAACAATGTACTGCTATATACTCATACCCTCGGTGCAACTAGCCATGATATACGCATGTTCAGCCTAGCATGCTCAAATATAACA
This sequence comes from Pelobates fuscus, assembly GCF_036172605.1. Classification (NCBI taxonomy): domain Eukaryota; kingdom Metazoa; phylum Chordata; class Amphibia; order Anura; family Pelobatidae; genus Pelobates; species Pelobates fuscus. Next base: position 44,286,002 of record NC_086317.1, on the reverse strand, counting down.
CACTTCTGTCTAAAAAAAAAAAATTATAATAATAAAAAAAAAGAATGCAGCTTCCGAATGAATCTAAAATGGATGCTGTCCAGGAAGTGAGAGGGTCTGGGGTGGAGGGTCTGCTGCTGATTGGCTGGAATGTGTCTGCTGACTGTGAGGTACAGGGTCAAAGTTTACTCAATGATGACGAATAGGGGGCGGACCGAACATCGCATATGTTCGCCATCTGTGGCGAACGCGAACAAGCTATGTTCGCCAGGAACTATTTGCCAGCTAACTATTCGGGACATCTCTAGTCAGGATAGATGCCTCTGGAATGGGAGGTACGGGTTGAGATGGTATGCATACCAGTGTCTCAGGGGCCAAATAAGCATTTCTGGACAAAAGTGTCTGATGGGCCTGGGCAATCTGGTCCATACGGTGATCCTGTTCTTAAAATCTTGCCTCATAGGAGGCCATTTGCTGTCCTAAACCTGCAGGGCCCATGGTCCTATCATAGTGTCATGATGTAATACCCCAACACGCAGAGTTTAGGATAGCAAGGGACAAGACTAGGATATAATTACCTGGACTTAGAATGACCAGACTAAACGTCAGACAGAGATAAAGCATAATCAGAAACAAGACGAGGTCATGGTAACAGAGAGACTATGAAAACGAGAACAAGCCAGAGTCAGGTAGATGGTAATCAGTCACACGGGCAAACAAGAAAGGAAAGGGTTAAAGATAAATTCAGAGTCAAGAACAAAGCCATGGTCAATACCAAAATAAACAAAATACATCAAGGAACGCACTAAAGGGTACTGACACAGAAACCACGATAGGACAAAGTGGATAGGGCTAGGGAAGTTTAAATATCCTTTAACATTTGATTGGCCCACGTCATGCCTATGCCCCCAAAACGTTCGTGTGTTGGGGTGCTGGAATGACGTGGGCCAATGGGAGCCTGAATCAACTTTTGGCTCCCACTGCCCCTTTAAGAGCGAGTTCCTGACTCGAGCCGTGCTCCTAGTGCCAGGCGGGCCACGTGATCGATCACTGCGGTCAGTGCACGCGGCTAAGTCAGAAGAGGAGATCAAGCCACATGCGGCTCGTGTGGAGGCAGGAGTGATCCAGCCATGTGCGGCTCAAGCTTAGGAGCCAGGTCGGTCCGAGGATAAGGTAAATACAGCCACAACAACTTATCCCAATCACACACCTTTCTTAACGCCCTATCCCATTAAAAGCATATTACCGCATATTTAATTAAACAGATAGACCCCCTACTTCATCCAGGTAACCGATCGATGGTTCGATATTCTGAGCCCTCTCTGATTTACTGTACACGACTATTCGATATTCCCACAAATTTTATATAGCATTTTATGTTTGTTTGAGACCACCTTAAAAATATTAGATATCGCTAAAAATCATGATCACTATATACTTTCTCTACAATCCTCTAAAACGAACCACACTACTCATCCATCTGCTATACCACTTTATCCCACCTAGAACTAGTGCCCAGTTAAAATACTTGACTCTTACTTACCCACACTCAGTCATGCCACACACATTTCACCACTACTCTCACTGAATCCCTCTGACTACGGCTAAATTAATCTTCTACATCAGAACACTACTCCTAAGATTGGGTTGTATCCATGTCTCGGGTCTTTCATTTAGAATAGGGGCAGCTTCGGTCTCCTTCAACACTGACACTCCAGTGCATATTATTAAAAGATTGGGCAGATGGAAATCCTCAGTCTACAACCGATATATTCCTCATCCCGAGAAAGAAATGAGGAAAGCTTTGAAAGTTTGGCTTTGTAAATATTACCGCATATTTAATTAAACAGATAGACCCCCTACTTCATCCAGGTAACCGATCGATGGTTCGATATTCTGAGCCCTCTCTGATTTACTGTACACGACTATTCGATATTCCCACAAATTTTATATAGCATTTTATGTTTGTTTGAGACCACCTTAAAAATATTAGATATCGCTAAAAATCATGATCACTATATACTTTCTCTACAATCCTCTAAAACGAACCACACTACTCATCCATCTGCTATACCACTTTATCCCACCTAGAACTAGTACCCAGTTAAAATACTTGACTCTTACTTACCCACACTCAGTCATGCCACACACATTTCACCACTACTCTCACTGAATCCCTCTGACTACGGCTAAATTAATCTTCTACATCAGAACACTACTCCTAAGATTGGGTTGTATCCATGTCTCGGGTCTTTCATTTAGAATAGGGGCAGCTTCGGTCTCCTTCAACACTGACACTCCAGTGCATATTATTAAAAGATTGGGCAGATGGAAATCCTCAGTCTACAACCGATATATTCCTCATCCCGAGAAAGAAATGAGGAAAGCTTTGAAAGTTTGGCTTTGTAAATTTGATGCAATAAGTGTGTTTTTCTTTAATACCTTTTCACCCTCTTTGCATGAACCTGATTTACATATATTACTAATATGTTTCTGAACATATCTATTATATTATTCACTCGCTCACTCACTCTCTGGGCCGGCCTAAGACATCATGCTGCCTAGGTCCAACGATAAATGACTATGGGGGATAATGTATAAGAAGCACAGGTTACTGGCTATGGGGGGGGGGGGATAATGTATAATAAACACAGGTTACTGGCTATGGGAGGGATAATGTATAATAAACACAGGTTACTGGCTATGGGGGATAATGTATAATACACACAGGTTACTGGCTATGGGGGGTTAATGTATAATAAACACAGGTTACTGGCTATGGGAGGATAATGTATAATAAACACAAGTTGCTGGCTATGGGGGATAATGTATAATAAGCACAGGTTACTGGCTATGGGAGGATAATGTATAATAAACACAGGTTACTGGCTATGGGAGAGATAATGTATAATAAACACAGGCTACTGGCTATGGGAGGGATAATGTATAATAAACACAGGTTACTGGCTATGGGAGGGATAATGTATAATAAACACAGGTTACTGGCTATGGGGGGATAATGTATAATAAACACAGGTTACTGGCTATGGGGGATAATGTATAATAAACACAGGTTACTGGTTGTGGGGGGATAATGTATAATAAACACAGGTTACTGGCTATGGGGGGGATAATGTATAATAAACACAGGTTACTGGCTATGGGAGGATAATGTATAATAAACACAGGTTACTGGCTATGGGAGGATAATGTATAATGAACACAGGTTACTGGCTATGGGGGATAATGTATAATAAACACACGTTACTGGCTATGGGGGGGATAATGTATAATAAACACAGGTTACTGGCTATGGGAGGATAATGTATAATAAACACAGGTTACTGGCTATGGGGGATAATGTATAATAAACACAGGTTACTGGCTATGGAGGATAATGTATAATAAACACAAACACTAAAAAAAAAAAAATAATAAAAAAAAAGAATGCAGCTTAAGAATTAATCTAAATTGTATGCTGTCTAGGAGGTGAAAGGATCTGGGAGGGAGGGGCTGATGCTGATTGGCTGGAATGTGTCTGCTGACTGTGAGGTACAGGGTCAAAGTTTACTCAATGATGACGAATAGGGGCGGACCGAACATCGCATATGTTCGCCGTCCGAGGCGAACGCGAACAAGCTATGTTTGCCAGGAACTATTCGCCAGCGAACCGTTCGGGACATCACTATTACTGTCACATGATTTTTTTCATGTGCTATTTCATTTTAAATTATTCATGTTAGAGAAACACTCCAAAAATCAAACCACTACAGGTCATGGTGCCTAAAATGCTATGGTGGTCTCCCATGGTATTCAAACCATATGCAAATGCCCTGACAGCTTACCTGTTGCCCGCCAGGCACCAGTCACTTTCTCTTGTGCCACCAGAAGCTCTCTAACTAAGCACTAACTAGCGTTCATAAGATCTTTGTATACTAACCCTGGGAAAGTGCCAAGACACTCATTGACACTATATCCATTACAGTGGGAAGTAGTGGTTATGGTTTTTGGAGTGTTTCCATTTACAAAATAAATACTTTGGTACTATGCTCATTAAGAACTAAATACATCGATAGATTTAAGAACCGTATCCAAGCTTCCAAAGGGTTAAACAAAGCATGAACTGTGGTTCTAATGAAAAATAAGTAGACAAAAATACTGAAATAGATCATGATATTTAAATTCCAGATCTTCCGAGTATAGTTGTAACTCTGTCTAAATATATGGGTGATTGCCTTTCCTGTTTTAGTATTCGCTCTAGTGGTTTAAAGCTTAATAGCATAATTTGCAACATATCCATAATGAAAGGGGATATGAGCACGGCCATAAATTATGGCTCATGGGTGTGCTTACCAGCTTTACTGCTGTGTGTGACAATTAAAAAAAATACAACAGCGGGATATTTAGCTACAGGCTCGATATAAGGTGGTGTTATTTAATAAAGCTAGTGTCTCAGCTAGTTTTTGGGATACAGTAAAAAGTAATCAAAATGTAATAATTAATTTAGGTTCAGATAGAAAAATGGGCCTATCACAATGAAATAGCTTAGAGATCAGTGCTTGCAGAAGTAATTTCACTGTTGTATTATCTGGACTACTCATTAGCAGAAGGCTATAAGTCACAAATGCAAGTAAATTATGCAGTTCTTTGTTTCAATGTGTGCAGCGGCACAAAGCTGTACAGCGCAGAGTCAATTTTAGGACATCATCTGCTGTTGGTGTCATATTATGTTTTAAATGGATGTGTCGATCTATTACCTGACCCTGACGTATGAGTAAGTCACATGTTGTTGTCCCTGTAAAGCAATTTTTTTTTTTTAGATTTTCTGATTGTTATTATTTAACAATTAAGTTTGCATAATAACGTATTATTAATGTGACAAATTATACAAGAGAAGTCTGCCATTGTTTAAAGAAGAAAATAATCAATTGTACAAAGTCAACAGGGTTGCATGAACAAAGTTGGGTACATCATGTACTCTCTATTTGGCTACAGTCAGTGAAAAGATTCATTCTGATCGAGACAATAACCCATAATGGGTGAGTGAAAGGCCTTCTGACCGCAGTGGCCATGAATTGTTATAGATGCCTACATCGCACGTACTGTTTCAGATTAAGCCCCTTTCCCATCTCTCTTTCTTGTAAAGCTATCTAAATGACACCATACCTGGCAGTTGGTACTGATGCTTAAATTAGTCTCATGTTAAGAACGTTAGTGCCTCCCTTATGTAGTCAACCTTTGAAGAAAAAAGTATAAATGTAAGTACTCAACAGACTGAATTGCATTTTTACATTTGTATGTAATATAAAATTCAAAATTGTTAGCATTATTTAACTTCCCTAAAATGAACTCCTTCTGGGGCGTGTCCTGCTACTCCATGTGAGCATTCGCACAACTTGAGAGTTCCCGACACTCAGAGAAGCTAGATCCCTAAAAAGCAGTTTTTACCCCAAAAAACATCCACATTTTTTCTAGTACTAGGTAAAGACTACTCCAGGATATTAAGGAACTGGAGGACAGACATAAAGAAAGGTTGTCAGACATAGACTATTGCAAACTGGTCTCCGTTCAGTCTAAACTTAAGATCCTGATGGACGACAGCACTAAAAAGGCGATGCTGTGGGCTAAACAGAAGTTTTACTCTCAGGGTGACAGGTGTGGGAGGGCACTAAAAACCTAACAACAATGCACTTACATTCCTAAAATTAAACGGACAGACGGGACGATACTGCAGAAGACAATAGTGTATATAGTGGGGTGACAGGGACTGTAGTGGGAATATAATGGCTGTAGTGGGGGAAAGGGCCTATAGTGAAAGGACTTTTGTGGAATTTAATTGGGTAAAGTGGGGTGACAGGGGCTACAGTGGGGTTACAGGGATTATAGTAAAGGAAAAGAGGCTGCAGTGGGAGGATAGGGACTATTGTGGAGAGGTTTGTTGGTATAGTTGTATGACAGGGGCTATAATGTGGTGACAATACCTATAGTGGGTAATACAGATTAAGGAACAGTGCACACATAAGAAATCAATTGTATAAGGCTACTTAAACTCTCAGCAAACAAATATGTGGATTCAGCTCCACCATATGGCCATATTGTGTTAAGCCTACCACTACTTAACAGTATCCCAATATCAGTGGGTCCTACACTAATTCCAATGTGGGAGACAAATTAAATGTATTTTTATACATGCGTTGTTCCTTAATCTGCATTATGTATAATTTTTTTATCACTACGGCAGCACCATTCCTTGCAGAATACACCTTCCAGGTGTGCTCCCAATTCCCTTTTGCCTTTACTATGTAAGTCTGGAATCCAGGCAAGATTGCTTTTGGGTTGAGAACCTGCCAAGCACCCCAGCTTCAGAGGACACTTTGGAGGTGACCACAGGTATATATATGAATAGGTTTGGGATAGTAATATCGCTTTAATTATAATTTTCATGGAACAAATATATGATATGCATTGTGGGGTGACAGGGGCTGTATAAATGTTTCTTCCCCCTGAGACTTATTTTGTGCCAGAGAGGGGAAGCCTGAACCCTAGTGGTCCGGTGGGAGATGACGCATGTCTGCACTTCCTGCAGATGCAGACAGCTTCATCCATCTAGTGCTGGAAATTGTATCAGTGTATCATAGTAGAAGGGAGGGGGTTACAGTCAGCTAAGACAGACACTGAATGTATATGGTGCTAAAGGTATATGGTGCTCCATTGTCCAGTTCTGATACTCCTGTCCCCAGGTAAAGTGCTTTTGGCAGTGAACAGGGGTCATCATGGGCACTCGCACCAGTCTGTGACTAGGCAGGCCCATATGCAGGAAACTGTATGTTCTGAAGATTTTCTATCATAGCCAGCATTACGTGTTTTTTTTTAGCAATTTTAACTACAGTAGCTCTTCCGTGTGATTGAACTAGATGGGCTAGTCTTCTCTCCCCATGTGCATCAGTGAGCCTTGGGCATCAATGATCTTGACATCACTGGTTGTTCTTCCTCGCACGACGTTTGGTAGGTACTAACTACTGCATATCAGGAACAACCAACAAGACTTGCCATATTGCAGGTGCTCTGACCCAGCCTTCTATTCATTACTATTTGGCCCTTGTCAAAGTCACTCAGATCTTTTTGCTTGCCTATTTTCCCTGCCTCCAACATATTGAATACAAGAACTGACGATTGACTTGCTGACTAAATATATCTCACCCCATGGCAGGTGCCATTGTATCGACATAATCAAAGTTATTGACTTCACCTGTCAGTGGTTTTAATGTTGTGGCTGATCAGCAGAGACCAGTCCTCTTGCCTTTCTACCCATCTTTCCAACAATTTTCACTCTTACTGAATATGCAGTAGTTTCTCCTTTAAGCCATTTTACCTCTTCTGCTCTCATTTTAACACTTCTTACTTCAACTTACATTATATAAAGGACAAGCCTGTTTTCTCTACCTCATCATCTATTTCTATTCTTGAAACTGTCTTTCTCTCTCTAGTAGCTGTCTTCTTTCATCTTCTTATTCCACCTGAATTATTCTAAATACATTATTATTACTTATCTAATGTAACAATATTAAGATTTTAATGTAGCCAGTTTATCTCTCCTGCTCTGTAATATTCTGTAAATGCAGTTTTGCATTGTTATTTCAAGTAAACATATTTAACACATTTTTCATGTTCATATAGTACATAATAGTTTGATTGGCAAATATTTCACTATTGCTCTACGCTCACTCCCACCCCCAGCAATAAATACCACAAAACAGTTAACAGAAACAAAGAATCTTCATTGCCAAAAGTTGCCTATCCAATCCTTAGAGCAGGTATAGTAAACATTTGGTACTCCAGATATTATGGATTACATGTCCCATAATACTCTTACAGCCGTAATGCTGGGAAAACATCAGGAAGATATAGTATTTAACACCCGGAGTGCCGATGGTTGCCTACCCCTGATCTAGACTAAGACAGGACCAGTTTTTCTCCAAACATACATAGAAAAATAGAATGTGACGGCAGATAAGAACCATTCGGCCCATCTAGTCTGCCAAATTTTCTAAATACTTTCATTAGTCACTGGCTTTATCTTATAGCTAGGATAGTCTTATGCCTACACCACGTATGCATAAACTCCCCACTATGTTAACCTCTACCACTTTAGCTGTAAGGCTATTCCATGCGTCTAGTACTCTCTCTGTAGTACTCCCTTAAAACCTTTGCCCCTCTAATTTATGAATATGTCCTCTTGTTGTGGTAGTTTTTCTTCTTTTAAATATAGTCTCCTCCTTTACTGTGTTGATTCCCTTTATGTATTTAAATGTTTCTATCATATCCCCCTGTCTCGTCTTTCCTCCAAGCTATAAATGTTAAGATACTTTAACCTTTGCTGGTAAGTTTTATCCTGCAATCCATGAGCCAGTTTAGAAGCCCTTCTCTGAACGCTTTCCAAAGTATCAATATCCTTCTGAAGATAAGGTCTCTACATTTTGATAGACTCTGTTTTAAGACTTCTTTAGGACATTAAATCAGAAACAACTTATAATAGCTATAATAAATAACTTCCAATTCTTCCAATGCTTATTCCAGTGTTATTAACATAGTGATATAGCTAAACAATGTTTTTATATAGCAGGAAATGTTGCATTGTTTATTTTTTTATTTATAACAAGTATAAAACTAGAATTAAACTTTCCAACATTCTACTGAACGGTACTGTAATAACATTATTAACTTTAACTTTGAGTTAAATAAATGTGCTGGAAAAATGGTAAATTATAATTACATCTCTCTGTTTGCTACTTCAATCTCCGGTTCCGACCTACTGACTTTAGAAAAATGCACATATGATCCAATGAATATATTTGTTTCATTAAAATGAAATGCAAATCTGAGATATGGACAGACTGGGCAAATTACTTTCCACTGTCTGACAAGAAAGGTGGCTACTGACGCATGTCCAAAAATACAGTGATTTTTGACGATTAAACTGTAGAGTATAAATTTCTTGAAATTAAACATGCATTTTCTTTAGTTACACTTGAGGAACTCAGAGGAGAAATGAAAAGTTGTTAAGCATGAACAGTTTCATTGGGGAAGAAATCTCAGATGATAAATAAAAAAAAAAAAAGTGGATTTACACCTAAGTAACTCCAAATGTTCTGTTATTCCATTTATAGTACTCTTGCATTAATAGAAGATCAGGAATGAAAAAGCAGAGCCAAAATATTATTAATGAAACGTCAGCTGAATTTACTGTAGCACAGGAAGTAATAACCTTATAATTTAATGTCAAGAAGATAAGTTTCGGCAAGAGTTCATTACACAGAAAAGGCCTATGCTTCCCATTGTACGTGGCGTTTTCAAATTCATATCCTTTCAATAGTTACTTCGATAAAACACAATCCTTCTTCTTGCAGATCATTCAATGATGGCATATTTATTTGGGGGATAAATTGAATATTAAATTGATTATTACATTTATCTCCATTTTCACATTTGTAACACATTCCTATGGAACTTAACAAGCGTGTTATTAAATAAACATCGTGCTGACCTTTGCAATTATGTCTCTGTCAGTAATCGGTCCATGGGCTTTAACCTTAAACAATGATGGTTTAAGCAGATCAAGTTATGTTTTTTTTTTTTTTTATAATCACTATTATAAAATGATTAGACAATTATTAAGACAATGAAATCGCCTATTGGTAGATAAGTTTAATTCACCGATACACTATTTATATATTATGTAAGTATTGATTAATGTGATTCTAATGCATAATTGTTTTTTCATGATAAAACCATTTCCATAATTTCGACTTTGTATAAGTGTTTCCAATTAGCCAAGACAGACACTGAAGGTATTTGGTGCTTTGTTTTTGATCTTGTGAAATTGGTTTTCTTTAGCTAAAATCAGTTTAAAATTAGCGTTAGCTAAGGGTATCCATATCTGTTTCATGTGAAAGCTAGTGCTAATTGGGTGTTTAGACTTAAAAAGCAAAGCAGAGAAATAGTGGTGCCAAAACATTTTGAAATATCACTAAATATTTATAGTGTCCCTGTTAGTCAGAATAGGAGAAAATGTAGTTGTATATCTATTGATAACTATAGCTTAAAGTACCACTATAGGCACCCAGACCACTTCAGCTCAATGAAGTGGTCTGGGTGCCAGGTCCCTCTAGTATTAACCCTGCAGCTGTAAACATAGCAGTTTGAGAGAAACTGCTATGTTTCCTTGAGGGTTAATCCAGCCTCTAGTGACTGTCTCGCTGACAGCCGCTAGAGGCGCTTCCGCCTTGAGAAATGCTTTCCAATGGACTGTTTGAATGTGCGCACGGCTCTTGCCGCGCATGAGCATTTGGCACGAACGTTGGCAGAGGGAGAAGAGTTCCCCAGCACTGAGGGAGCCCGGTGCTGGAGAAATGTAAGTGGTTAACCCCTTCAGCCTAGCGGGAGTGGGACCCAGAGGGTGGGGGGGACCTAAAGACCCTATAGTGCCAGGAAAACAGGTTTGTTTTCCTGGCACTATAGTGGTTCTTTAACCCCTTAAGGACACATGACATGTGTGACATGTCATGATTCCCTTTTATTCCAGAAGTTTGGTCCTTAAGGGGTTAAAGGACCTCTCTAGGCACCCAGACCACTTAAGCTTAATGAGGTGGTCTGGGTGCCAGGTCCCTTTAGGATTAACCCTTTTTTTTTTATAAACATAGCAGTTTCAGAGAAACTGCTATGTTTATACTGAGGGTTAATCCAGCCTCCAAAACCTCTAGTGGCTGTCTCATTGACAGCCGCTAGAGGCGCTTGCGTGCTTCTCACTGTGAAAATCACAGTGAGAGCACGCAAGCGTCCATAGGAAAGCATTGTAAATGCTTTCCTATGCGACCGGCTGAATGCGAGCGCGGCTCCTGCCGCGCATGCGCATTCAGCCGATGACGTCGCAAGGAAGAAGGAGAGGAGGAGTAGAGCTCCCCGCCTGGCGCTGGAGAAAGAGGTAAGTTTAACCCCTTCCTCCCCCCAGAGCCCGGCGGGAGTGGGTCCCTGAGGGTGGGGGCACCCTCAGGGCACTCTAGTGCCAGGAAAACGAGTATGTTTTCCTGGCACTAGAGTGGTCCTTTAAAGTCAATTTGTCTGGATATATTCTCTTAAAGGTTTATTTTAGATTAAAACAAGGCTAAATTTGGAATTTTCTTCCAGCTTTGCCTTATTGTCTTATTGTCTTCAAATCGTGTGTTTGCTTACACACAACCTTAAGAGAATAAACCTCATTGATAACATAAACTATTATTTTTTAAACGTATTAGAGCATGACTTTGAAGGTAGAACTGCATATACACACACACACAAACAAACACACTCACACAGAATATCTTTCAGCATTAGATTTATATAGTTTAATTTTGTGTATTTGCTGTTTTCAGCAGTTATTGTCAGATGGTCACTATAAAGTCACATATACTTACATCCATAAGTAGATATTATTGCTCCCAGTGGGATTTGTTAGACAAGGTTCTCACTCATTTTCTGACACAATACTTGCTGGCCTGTATTATATGATATTAAATTCCATTGAAAAATGTCACAAGCTATAGATTTTGTTCCTTTTCAAACTGGCTCTAACTAAGGACATGTATTTTGTTGCGCCTTTCTCATACCATCTGCACTTCTATCAAACATTCTATTCTGCAGGTTCCATGAAAAAGCTAAATGAAAAGGTTGAGATCATTGTTTTTCTTTTCCTTAGGTTATTACATTTTAATTTACATGACACAGAACATTAATAATCCTAGATAAATATCCTAGATAAATATACACATATATTATGTGAATTTAAAAGGATGTACTTAAGATGAGACCTAATTTTACTGATAATGCATCTTAAAATTGATAGGACCTGACAAGCTATTTGGAGCTGTATGATATAAAGAAAAAATGTGCGTACTCATTTAGTTTGAAGTAAAATCAATAGTTCTTTTTCCTTAGTGTTTGTAGCCACCATGTCTTTTTTTTTATTCTTTTTTTTTGCAGTGCATATATAGTTTTACAGGCTTATAATGACATAGTGACATAAACAGACTATGACAATAGAGTTGTGCTATGTCATACAGGATTTTTGACATTTTTTTTTTTTTTTGTAATATAATAAACAAGGTAAACATCATGTCCTTGAGCATGAGGGTTATAAAACCAAATGCTATTAGAAACAGTGACAAGTCAAGGACATATAAAGAGAGAGTGCACAGGCCAAATAAACAGTTGAAGGCCAATTGAATGCTTGATACTTGTGTCCACCCATGAGGTGCTGCTATGATCCAGTGGCTATTCGGTTTCTGACAGATCAGCATGAGTTATGTAATCTAAGCTATAGCATTCATGACATGAGTAAGTGCACATTTGTAGCCACCATGTCTTAATGTAAAACAAATCACAAAAAATCCTTGTCAAAGAACGTGGGGAGTGCAGGAGAGAAATGCTCCAAGGGTCCACAGATGCACTGATGAAGGTTTTTTTGTCTATCCACATAACAAACTGTGATGGTTGATGACCCAGAGGGGAACTTACTAGTTGGGCACATCAGTCATGAACTGAAAGACTAGGAAAGTCAGGGGCCCAGCAGTCCAGTTATTGACTAGCTCAGGAGATTAGATATTTCAAGCAGCCCAGCATCAATTCAGGCAATGTATGCAGTGAGGGTAGTTGGGCACGTCGTGTTTTTGAGTATTTTTGCAAACTAAACATTAGACATATTCTCCCTACCGGGTCTTTTCACATTCCTGGTGCAGTTCTTCATGGTGGGTAGATGAAAACTGAAAAGAGTAGATAGGAAGTGATCTCACATCCATTACCATTGCATGTCAAATCATGGAGTTTTTGTACATATATAAGCTATATAGACTCTTCTAATATGATACACCTAATATTATTTACATATAGCTAGATAGGCACCTTCCTCACACAGTTTTGTGACTGGGGAACTACTGATAGGCTGACGCTCTGAGCCTAACATTGGTTCCCAGTGGTGCCACAGACCATCTCCAGAGGACAGAGCTTACAGGCACCCTCTAAGCAACTGTGGGGTTCAACCATTTGTATATGTAAGATGGTGTCCAGAAACTCCTGATAGCATAAGTACTTAATTAAGTTGTTATGGTGCCTTGAACCTTTCTTTAAATGTTCATTTGTAGTACACTTACAACCTAGGTAAAAAGTTAAACCTAAATATCTAAATATTGAAAAATAATGTGAATGTGAATAAACCTCACTGATCTATTTCCACTTGTCATTTGTGATCTAACTCCATTCCCTGTGTCACTTATTCTTCCTCCTTTTGCAGGTTGCATGATTTTACTTTCTCTTCATTCCTATAAGTTGCTTTCCCCAACCCTCCCCATGTCCCTTGTCAAACTCCCTGTTTTCCAATTTCCGTCTCTCTTGTTACAGATTGGAAGGCTGCTCCCACCTTTTGAAGGCTTTATGATGGTGCAAATTATCTGTAATATCAGCCAGAGACCACAAACAATGACATAGCACAGTCCATCGTTGACACCATTAAGCTTTGACATCACACTCCAAGTGCAGCATAGATAGAGCACCTGTGGCTTTTTTAAGGCAGGTTTCATTGACACAGTAACACGTTCTGGTCATCTCCTAGTTCCCTGAAATAGGTGGGTTGGTTATGTTCATGTGGTTCTTTTTAAGTGACAAAATGCTTCATCCCTGGGGATGAATTCAAGCTCATTGCAATGCCCTTCATTGCTGTCACAGCCATTTCCAAAAATAAGTGCATCCTTGAGATCCCCTGCTGTATGTCCCAAGATGCAGTGCTGTGAAAAAGGTGGCTCCCTGGAATACAGCATCATGCCCCGATTAATATGATGGATTGTCACAGGGTATTGGCAGACATCTGTAATATTTGCTCCCAAGATGTTTTGACCATCCTTAAAAGAGCGGAGATCTCTGCTGCACACTTAGGTACTTTGGAAAACACTATTCATTCATTCAGTTTTAGAACCTGTAGAATTCTGATTATAGCCATTTAATACCTCTTCAGCCCTACTAAACCACAACAATGAGATAGACATCACTATACAAAGTCCATTAAAAGCTAAATGCAGGTAAAGAAAGATATTTTCACCAAATAGCTAATGCAGACACAGATTGAAACGAATGCAAATATCCAGTGGAGAGAGGTATTTTTACTGTAAACGATTTCTTTATCAGCGTGGGGCTTTTGCCTAAAGAGTTGGCAGCACATAAAAATCAATGTATTGTAAGGCCCTGTGGCACCGGGCTGATTAATATAATTGCAAAAAGGAAAAAAAATCACTAAAGTAATGCAGTTTAAAAATAAAATTGCATCTGCTCAACAATACTGAAAGTATTTCCTTTAACAATGAATTTCTGTCCATTTTTATTACTAAAGAATATTTTTAATCATTAAGTGAAAGCACAAGGCACAGCTTGAAAAATAAAATATGCTTAGTAATTGTTATGGAAGTAGACATTGTATGATTCACAAGGTTAATAAAATAAGAAATGCATTTCTAATTTATACAACTTAAACATTGTTTTGTAAATATTTTAAGATTTATTATGATAATGTGATGCTATTAAGACTGCTTTGTGTGTGTTCTCGTTAACCATGTATTTTTAACTTATGGTGAAGAATATCAAAGATATCTGCAGGTCCAATTCCAGTGGTTTACTCACAGCGGCAGACTGCAAAAAGAGACTGTCTTAGATGTTTTGTTCCCTGAAGAGCTCTACAACTGTGTAAAAACTTTGCACAAAACACAAAACCTTTCTTCGTTTGAGCACCTACACTCCCAACCTCATGTGCTTTATAATGTAAAATAATTTGATTTGTGTTTATTTTATTTTATTTTTTAACCACACTTATTCTTTTCTTCCACTCCAGATGTGGCCTTCATGCGGTATAAACGGGGTCTGCAGCATAGAATCGATGAAGTGAGGTTTACTTAATGTAGAGTCCATTGTAATACAGGCATTTGGTTTTATCCTGGTAACTATACTTACTGTAGGTAGGTATTGCACAAACATATTGCCACAGTATTCTACATTCTTAATAGTACTTTCAGATTCTTAACAAATGCATTAAATTGGGTAATTAATTATTTTATTTTAAAAATTTTATTTTAAAAATTTTTCTTTTTGCTTTCTTTTTTCAATTCAATTGAAGCATGTGATAACATATACACTAATATTGTTTCCCACCTTCTATAGAATTTATGGAAATAAATAATGAATCAATGAAAAAAAAAAAAAAAACAATGCTGTCAATTGATTCATTTTAAATTTTGTTTGCTTAAACTTTTGTCCTATTTGATGCTTTGTATTTGCTAGCTATACATTACATGTAAAAATAAAAATGTATCTGTTTTATTCCCAAGAAGAAGTACACGTAGAAAAAGACTTACATTTTTAGAAAAAGTCTACTTCTCTGTATCTATAACCAACCATCTATAACCAACTGTAATTAAATAACAGGGTATTACATTATGACAATTATTTATTCGTATTCATTTATTCTGTTCGGTATAGATGTTAAAATATAGCTTAGCAATGACGTGTAAGAGCAAGAGAAAGTTCATTATGTTAATTTATCAAAATTAGTCACTTGTAGTTAAATCTATGAACATTTAGACTACAAGCTTTCTGAAATAGATCAATCAAAGGATCTCTCCATCCTACCATACAATGTCTTGTACAGCCCATCACTCAGCCATAATAGCTTATCTAGAATCTAATCTTCTACTCCTGTCTCTAAAATAAAATAAATTGTGCAGCAAGAATACCTACATTTCTATAGCTACTGTAAAATAAAATGGTCCCCAGTGTGCAAATGTAACATTGTAACTTAGACCATATACATATACAGTGGTCAAAATATCCAATCGCTAATTTCATTTCCAGCTCTGCAACTGTGAGGAGGAAGAAGTATAGGCAAATTAAATTTTTACAATAATAAGTGACAACCAACAAACAAAATCCCATTTAAAACCACGTTAGTCAACTTTGGATGGAGAGGAGACATGTGTAAATGGGATATTTAAAAGCAGACAGTGTTGGCGTTATGTATTCACATGAATCAAGTAATAAATAGGCCAGATAAAAGATTTAACCCCTTAAGGACCAAACTTCTGGAATAAAAGGGAATCATGACATGTCACACATGTCATGTGTCCTTAAGGGGTTAAAGGGGAACCACTAATTTTCGGGTAATTACACCTTTGAATGCAAAATTTGAAAATGACCTAAAAGATTTGTTAAATGTGTGATGATATGTTTTCTTTTAAATTATAGTTAAAGATTTAGCAAATGACATCGCAATCCAGTGCAGTTCAGACACAGCCTGGGGAAGCATTGCAAATGAAGGAGAGACATAGAAACACTGTTTAATGTATCCTCTTCTACACTTGCTTTTAATATAGGGACTGCCACATGTAAATGACAGAACTTGTAATGATGGCTGAGCTTATATCAATGATTGAACGATAGCTCAAAAGAAAGTCCAACCTAGGTATTCTCACTGTCGTCTTTAAAGTGCGGTGCACTTATTTTACATATAAGTGGAACTACAAAAACGTCTGAGGACCTTGCCCCTGTACACAGCACTTTAAAGACCACAGTGAGGATACCTAGGTTGGACTTTCTTTTATATTTGCTTCCATCATTGGAATTGGACAGAGTTTACTTACTATTTAATGTGGCGCAGCCCTTGCTTTTATTTTTGTCTTTCAAAGGTCAGTAAGAGCTGGGTGCGATAATTTTTTACATCATATGAGTATAGCTATGACCACTGCCCTTTTTTCATATATTACCTTTGTATGTTTCACTCCTTTCACATTAAGAACCAGATGAGCATAATAGGAAAGAAGTTCATAGCAATTTAGTGAAAGATGGTCACTAGTCATGATGATAAACAATTACATTTAAACCCTCTCTACACTCTCAGAAAAACCTCCTCAGGTCTAAAACACATTTTGAGCAATTGTGCACTCAAGAAGAGCACCTTCAGAGAGGCAGCTTGGAGCTATACAAGTTACTCCTTGAAATGAGCCTCATCCAAACAAACAGGTACATATGCTGCTGGGAGGACACGCTAGGGCGATTTTTTAGGGGTTCGTTCCTGTATTCCATTCCTGGAATTCCCAGTCTCTTGGATTCCTTTAAATGTTTGTTTTGTGTTGCCACACCCATTAATTTCTCATTACTCCTTTTGTTTCAGTCTGGACCTGCAGCAGTGGTTTCAAGTCCTCTGCCTTTTCTTGCAGGTATGTGCTTCATTATTTATTATTGTTCATTTAGCAGTCATTAGGACCTGCCGAATATGGAGTACTCTGACGTATATTATTTTGTAATTTGAAAATACAGATTGATGTGCTCCATTTGTGTGTCATTCCCATGAGGTCTTTGTGGGATGTCTGTTACATTTATGTGATTTCTACCTCCTTGTTACCATATTCCTGTTTCTCTTCCCTGTGAGGGACATTCTTCCTGATGTGTTTATATAATTGTTTGTGAAGTGACAAAAAAAAATCTTAAATACAGATTGACAACAAAAATGCCATTTTGAATGGTTGTGTACAAATTGTGCACAATCTTATGTCAGCCTTAGCTGCATATCAATATATTGCAGTGTTATTTGTCAATAAAAAGTCCCTTACCATACTCCTGTTCCTGCCCCTTATGAATGTTTAACTGTATTTGTAATCTGTGCAGAACATATAGTGTGCGGCAAGTGTGTGTGATATTAAAATTGTATTTTGAAATACTGGCCATGCTACAATTCCCACCAAAACATTTTTCATGTGGATGCCAAAAATAATTAATGGCCTACAGCAACCATCACAAAAGCTTGATTTATTACACTCTCTTTGACCAAGCTTAGAAGGATCATATAGAATTGCAGCAATAATGTACACCCTAACTCTTTCATTACCAGGGCTATGTGCTTCAGGTCAGTTTGGCAGTGCTAGGGTCCAAAACTGTTATTTTTATTTTCTATAATCTTCAAAAAAAAGTAGATACCATCTTGACCTTGTTTAGTATTTTAGTGTTCACAAATACAAGCAAATATGAGCATTATCGTTCAACGCCTTAAAATAAATTGCTCTATATGAAACTACACACTGGGAAAAATTCTAAAGTGTACATTAATGTTGTGGACTGTTGTTTAATGGTACATAATAAGAACTGAAGGAAAGACAAAACCAAAGAAAGAAAAAGTCTTAAACACCGAAAATTAGAGCTTTATTTCAATTGGCTACTTGATGGTTCCAGTTAATTAGAATCCTGCTAGAACTTCCGAACTAATGACAGTTCTCTAACTGCTGTAAAAATATGTGATCAACGTGGTCTTTAGTACTGGATAAACTCATTTTTAAAGTATTATTATCTCTTGAAGTCTGCATTCCAAAAATATAGCATGTATTTTAGCGTGCATTTTGAATGAAAGGGAAGGGTATAGAATAAAACAAATGACTCATCGTGTTTTTAGTATTCAAGATATTCTTCGTTGAAATTGCTTTGCCCAGATAGACATTATTTAAATCTAAGCCTACTCAAACGGTATTTAATATTTATCATTTCATTAATTGTTCAACCACCCATGTAGACTATTTTCTGAAGTGCACTTGTGGTACTCAATATGTTGTCGGAACAAAAACACAATTAAGTAAAATGATGCAAGAAAAAATACTTTAAGATGTCATTTATAATACAAAGTTTTAAGACATTTGAAGCAAAACTACAATCAGAATATTGTCCTTTTGCAAATCAAAAGGACTGAATCTGTCTTTTTTTTAATAAAGATTAACTGAACACGCTAAGTTATAAATCCCAGCTTCATTTTTTATATTGAATTGCCAGCGACACATCTGTCAATATTAGTTATGCTTGATGGGGGTAAAATTATACTGCTGGGCAAAGCGTTCCATGCACCTCACTTTTGAATTGAACGTTCAGGGAGAGCCTTTTAAGTGATACACAGACACTGTATTTCAAATTGGGCTACTACCAGTGTATTAAGGTTCGGGCAAACATATTTATAGACAGAAGTTACAGCAAAAGTAACATGACAAGATTACATCAGCTAAACATGATATTCAGATAATCGCTGGTTATTTCCATAACCAGAGATTAAAAGGTTATCTCTTTGATGGTCTGCAACAGGTTTTACTTTTAAGCTGACATTTAACAATATGCTATTTCTAAATTAGTCCTGTCCATTTACAGTAGTCACGTACTTCTTTTTTTTTTTTTTTTAATTCTTTATTTTATTTGTGCAAGGGTTCAACAAGTCATGCTTATCATGCCAAAACAGCAAGGAAAACATGTAATGAAACATCATGTTACAATAGTCAGGCATTAGAGGGTTCTGCACATTTTATATATAATTGTCGCTTATCAAGTAGTTTGTCAGTTCGTCTTATCTGAGAAGGTGTGATACAGGGTTAGGTCAAACATTACAACTTGAAACAATAACAGGTTAATATCATAGATTAAGTTAATGATTAGCTAGGTAGTAACCACTGGGTATTTTCTTTTATATAATGTAGAAATAGCTTATTTTATACATAAATAATCCCTGGGCATGGCATTTGCTAGTTATGAACAGTAGGTAACATACTGAATTATCATAAGTGACAGGGAAACATGTTGGCGAAGACTTAGGCTGGATCAAAGTAATAAAACCAGTGAAAACCGTGAAACTAATATGGAAAGGAAATATAATTAAAGCAGTTTCCACTGGTTGTACATCTGCATTGCCTTAGAGAGATACTGCAGAGGCAGATATCCTGACTGTTAAGGGATGGAAGTAAAACACAGAGGAAAAAAAAAAAGGAAAAAGGCAACAACAACATAGCCTTGCATTAAAGTTTTGCATTAAGGGGCCTGTATGTCTCTGCCAGCGAGTGCTTAACCAATGCCTGCTGATGGTAGGTTGTTAGCCTTGGGGGACCTGAGTCCATCGTTCTGCAGGTGAGAGCCCCTCCGGTCCCAGATGCTTGTGTGCTTCTGTTCTGCCCTAATCGACAGTCCCTCGAGTCCTGTAGCTGGATCTTGGTCTCTGGGCTTACTCTGTGCTCTTGATCTGCGTTGCCTAATGTGAACCCTGCGATGGATTGGTTTGGAGCGTCGTGCAGAGAAGCCACTGCAAGATGGTAGGATGAGTGGTCGGTGATGGCGTGCTGCTTTGCGATTTGGTGCCTGGAGTGTCTGCCGGCGGTCCTGTCTGCAGGAGGGGTGTGTTTCTTTGTGTGCGCTGGATCGGTAAGTAGACGGTGCAAACTCTTTCCCCTTCACAGCGAATAGATTATTGCGGGTGGCTTTATTTTCCATGCGCTTAAAGAATTCCTGGCAGACTCGATCAAACCGAGCCTCAAAGTGCTCTCTCCAGGTCTGGATCTCAGGGCTTGGTGTTGGCTGCAGGGGTTGCTGCTTAGCGGCCATCTTTGGCCTGATCTGAGGTCCCCAATCCGGCGGGTCAGCCATTTCGAGTAGGTATGTAAGATTCCCCAGTGGGGACCGGGATGACCCCCACCGGTCCAAAGGGGGGGGATGCGGGGTGTCAGGAGAGCTGCTGCTTATAGCGGTCCCCATGGTGGGAGATCGGCCGCCTCCCCCTACCACTAGGCCGCTTTCTTCGCTAGGCCGCATTTGTGGAGTGTGGTTTTTCTCGGTAAAAGATTATAATTCAGGTGTCCACTCTCCCCTACTCGGTTCAGACAGTAGTTATAGTTGAGCAAGACTGCTATAGTCGAGATTTTGGCCAATATTAGCCAATATTAGGTTGATTTGAGTCAGAGCTCTCTGCATGTGCGTCTGGCTAGCTCGGCTGTCGGGCCCCGCCCCCCACGTACTTCATTTTTAACCCTTTCAATGCTGATATTTGAATCCATATCTTTAAGATTCGTGATGTGAGAACCCAATTGTTCCCATGCACAGTTTGCAAGTTACCTTCTCATTTGTCTCCAGGTTTCCTGAAAGCAAGTCCCTCTGTAGCAAACACACCCCTTTAACAGAGTTTGCCATGAGCTTTTGGAGGGGGCTGCTTGCCCACCTCCTGCCCTGTGATTATGGTCCCTGGGAGATTTGGCCCTTCAAGTGCAACATTTGGGCATACTGTATTTTATTATACTGCCACTGGCCCTTTAAGCAGCATATGGACTGTGGACTGTGTATGTCCCTTTCAGACTATGGCCCTCTCATTAGCCCATGCTAAACCTAAACTCCATGGCGATTTGCCTGTGTTTGTGGCATCTGAGCGCTGTTCGGATATATTGAGCGCTCAGATCCAAGCTATCTGGGGATGAGTTGAATGTGGGGGTTCTGTTCAGTATGATAGGAGTTTTTTGTGTCTTTTTGTGTCTTTTGCTAACATGTGCTCAATGGAGTCTGCCTTTATCCCTGGATATAATTGGATTTCCTCTCTATTGTCTCCAGGATAGAGGACTCTTGTGAAACTGGTTTGGGCCGGAAAGCCATGCTGGCAGTGGGTTTTATTAATACTTTTGCTAACTTTTTAACCCCTGGTCTGATTCATGCCATTTTTTATATGTTGTTCCCCTGAATGGATTGATTGTGAATATGTAATTTTTATGTGAATGTGATGTATAGTTTTAAAGTTATAGTATATTTGTAAAAACTGTATTTCTCTGCATGTGATAATTAAATTTCCCATTGTGTAAGATAATTGTATCACAGGCAGAGGGAAGGACTTTACTGTGGGTTGTAACTGTTATTTTATTGGTTATTTTTTACCTCCCTGTGGGCGGTCCTGTATATGCAAGACCGTAATAAAAACCAGGCTGGGTGTGCCAGCACAGTCAGTTCTACTTTACCCTCAATTTGGAGTGTCCTCTCTTATTGGGGGAATCTGCTACAAGGGATTGCTATGCTTGTCATATTCCCTTGCTACATCACTGTTAAGCTTTTGGAATAGCTGGTTCCTGTTTGGCTCTCTGGAGGAGTCTACGGTGGTTATGGTGTCTGCTGCAGTGCTTGGAGTCCTCAGGAAGCGCTAGGAGCATCTTTCAACGGAGGTACCCAGTCGGGGTGCCAGGCGATCCGTTACACCCTCAGTTTACAAAACCTTCTCCTCTGATTCAAGTTCCCGATCTAAGTCCATCATAGCTAAAATACCTCTGCATTATCCTGTCTTCTGATCGATATATTGTACCAGACCCATCTTGCCTCCTGTTATTCCTCTATCTGTTTTGGCACCTAACACACTGATTTATAGGTAACAAACCCTGGCTACTCCTTACTGATTATCATTTCTCTCTCTCTTCAAGATTCACATTTGGCGCTATTTCTGGTGTGATTTCTGTTGCGGACAACAGAGTATTATTTTATTTGTATTTCTGATTTTGCATATATACTGCTCCATATTCATTTACCATTACTGAACCCCTGATTGCTTACTGAAGTACTATTTTTGCATTATGCTATTATATTGTACTGTCTTCTGACTTGTCTTGCATACTGAATTTCCTCTTTTCAATTGGAAAACTGAATTAACTAAACTCTTAACGGAACATCCAGATTTAAAGGCTTCTTTTCTTCTCTCCATACATTGTAACTTTGATAATACAAATTGTTCTGATCTTATTACATAACATTGCCACTAATTTATAAACCAATATGAACAGATCGATTTAAAGGAATAAAAGAACTGAATCTAAAAATATCTGTTGTTTACTGTCTGCTACTTATTTTGTTAAAAGCAAAACATGTTTTTTACTTCTATGTAATTTCAGACTACCAGCTCCTTAACTGCTGATTTGTCATTTCCTCTTAAAATCTCAGCCAGGATACGATAAACTGTGAGCACTAATGCAGTAATGATTGTTAATGTGAATCATCATGTTCGCACACTTCAAGGCTATTGAGGGAGCTAGTGATGTCACCTCAACATTAGAGACTGAGTGTGCTTCTTATAGCCTATACGTCATACAGTGTGAACCTGGCAGCCATTATTATAAGAGCTGCTCAATTATACTTATGCCAGCATTGGGAGACAGTCTGTGAAGTAAGATCAGAAACTTTATATAGCAATTGTTACTAAATAAAGTGCCCAAACAAAAAAATGAAATATCAGCATTATTATGAAATGGGACACAGATCTATGAGTATAACGCTGATCTGTGTCGCTTTCAGAATTAAGACTGCATTTTCTGTTTCCAATTAGCCACAATTAGTGCCAATTAAAATGCACAGTTACCAGTCCAAATGTAGGTTAAAAAAAAATCCCAATTACCCTTTGTCCCAAAAGAAGCTGAAACCAAGCGGGATAACCAAACTAATGAAGCTGTGCAGTGTCTATGAGTTTTGCTTGCATAGTAGCAATCCTCCACATCTGGAAGGCCTTAACCTGATCAGTGTCTGAGCCCTGACGACAA
Organism: Pelobates fuscus; assembly: GCF_036172605.1. Lineage (NCBI taxonomy): Eukaryota > Metazoa > Chordata > Amphibia > Anura > Pelobatidae > Pelobates > Pelobates fuscus. The sequence continues at coordinate 44,262,609 of NC_086317.1, read as the reverse complement.
TACGCTGGATCTGCAAAAGTGAGATTGCAAGGAGGAAGCAAACAGGGAACACGGTGGCAGGGAACCGGGAACTGGAGACACTACTGTGAATTGTGGACTTGTGAGGTAGGTATACCTAATGCTGCATTACTTTTTTAATGCACTGCACATGTGCCACTTATAAATATACCTTACTTATATCTGACAGACGGTTAAATCTTTCTATGTATGAAAGTTGTGGGAGTTGGGATCCAACGTACACCACAGACCTGATCCACCCTGGGCATTACATTGTTGAGTGACTCTGCTTGCCACTCTTCTTTTGTGAGTGATACTCCTATGGGTATTCTTTTTTTTTTTTGTATTTTTGTATAAAAAAAATTAAAAAGATGTACTGTGTCTTTAAGACAGAAATGATGTGTCACTTTAATAACTTTTCAAAGTGCAATGTGCAATATCCCTTTAACATGCAATATCCTTATAACATATATCCTTGCTGTGTGTACAGCAATATTATACAATAGTTTATATACTTATGTCCTATGGGCCAACGTACCGGTACTTACCTAATTGATAATATATTGTGACTGTATTCTGAAGATAGTTTGGAAGTGGCTATTACACTAATTGTAATTACACCTATATACCACTACTTATGTACTTACATTTACACGGTACAATATTTTTGCACTATTGTGATTTTTGAATATTGCACTTTTGCACTTTGATAGTGCCCTGCATAAGGATATTGCGCTTTGAAAAGTTATCATCGTGATACATCATTTGTGTCTTAAAGACACAACTTTTTATTATTCTTTTACCGGTATTTGGTGTTTGTTTTCTCTGTTTTGACACTTTAAAGGTGCAGCTATATTGTTAGTAATTATTCTTTTTTTTTTAATAAAATAATATGTTAGCACCTTTTATTGTTTTCACTTGTTATATTAGGGTTTTTACTGTATTTTGTGTATTTGTTTATAAATTCATCTGCACGATTCATATTTTATATTCTTAGGTTGCTTAAAGCATGGAATACACTAGAAGACTTTAATATTTAATGTATAAATATAAATTTACGCATATTGATTTTACACTTACTTTGCACAAGAATCCTCTTTATTATTTGATAAATAGATAATTATGAAAAAAATTCCAGCTCAATTATAGCAACCGTTTACCTATTTCAGCCTGTATTTTGCAATTTGGTCTTCAATTCACTACGATGTACCCAAGAGAGAGGCCAAGAACAGACTGGTATTATATTCAAATCAATAATCTCTAGCCAACAGACGGCTACCAAATGCATTAGAAATTCAAACAAAATAAATTTTAAACACAAAATAGTCCTTGAAATGCTATATGGGACGCACTACAACATTATCACAGAGAAAATAAGCAGGGAACAAATGTACCAATAACTTAATTTTCTATTATAGTGGCAATGCTCCCTCGAGATAAGGCACATTTGAACTTGGAAGACACAGTGATATATTAAAGGGTTAATATTCCAATGTCATATCACCTCTAAAGCTCTCCAAGGGCCTGATTCAAGACATGTCAAATCAGTATGAGTGCTGTTGTTTATATTTCAAAGTGTGTCGGAGACAAATTATACAAACTGGAGACAGCAAGACCAATCAATGAATGCATGTCATAGCACAAATCATATATTAGTTGAAAAGTACTAAATTGACTTGTACCATGTAATTTCATCACCGGAGGCCATGAAGTTAGTTAATAAAATATTAAGGTAATTTAATGATATTTAAAAAATGGTGAAAAGACATGATTGCAATATTATAATTAAAGATGAGAGCCACAGCGTTTGGAGTGCTGCCCATTTTTTTCACATAACAAGGTTATAGATGGTGCACATATGCACATTTTTGCAATATTAATTTTTGGCCTTTTTGTTTTTTTCTAACAGAGTATCTTCTTCAAGGCCTATGTATTATTTTTTTTAATGTATTAAAGGGTTACTCCAAGGACCATGATTACTTTATGATTCTGTATGTGCAGAATTTTGTTATGAAATGCTGCACATACAGTGTTTAACCCCTTTACTGTCAGAGGTGTAATTATTATTATTATTATTATTATTATATTATTTATAGAGCGGCGTCAAATTCCGCAGCACTTTACAATGGTGGATGAACAGACATGTAGTTGTAACCAGACAAGTTGGACACACAGGAACAGAGGGGTTGAGGGCCCTGCTCAATGAGCTTACATGCTAGAGGGAGTGGGGTAAAATGACACAAAAGGTAAGGATAGTATTAGACTAGTGACAGTTGCAGAAGAGGAATCAGTTGGGAGCTATTAAGCGTTTAATTGATACGCTTTTATGAAGAAGTGGGTTTTTAATGATTTTTTGAAGGAGTGGAGACTGGGTGAGCATCTAACGGAGGAGGGAAGCAAGTTCCACAGGAACGGTGCAGCCCTTGAGAAGTCTTGAAGGCGAGCATCAGAGGTGGGAGTACGGACAGAAGATAGATGTAAGTCTTCAGCAGATCGTAAGGGCCTAGACGGGACATACTTGTGTATAAGGGAGGTTAGATAGGTGGGAGCAGCATTATGTAGACATTTGAAAGCAAGAACCAGAATTTTAACTTGAGCTCTATATTTTATTGGAAGCCAATGTAGGGACTGACAGAAGGGTGAGGCATGGGAGGTGCGGGCGGACAGGAAGATGAGCCTCGCCGCCGCATTCATTTTGGACTATAACGGCGCAAGTTGGGAGCACATAAGACCACTGAGAAGCGGATTACAGTAGTCAAGGCGAGAAAGTACAGTGGAATGGACCAACACCTTAGTCGCATCTGGCGTTAAGTAGGGGCGGATGCGCGCAATGTTTTTGAGATGGAAATGACAGGATTTGGTGATAGAGTGAACATGAGGCTTGAAGGAGAGGTCGGAGTCAAAGAGAACACCTAGGCAGCGAGCCTGCGTGGTGGAGCTGATGGTTGGAGGGAGACAGACACAGGAGTAACAACACTTGAGGGAGGAAAGACCAGAATTTCAGTTTTGGTCAAGTTTATTTTAAGAAAGTGGGCAGCCATCCAGTTAGAAACAGCAAAGAGGCAGTCAGAGACACTAGTCAAGAGGGACGGGGAGAGATCAGGAGAGGACAGGTAGATTTGCGTGTCATCTGCATAGAAATTATATTGGAAGCCAAAGGAGCTAATGAGTTTACCAAGGGAGGCAGTATAGATGGAGAACAGTAGGGGACCAAGGACTGAACCTTGAGGGACACCAACAGAGAGGAGTTGAGGAGAAGAAGCAGAGCCAGAGAAAGAAACTGAAAGAGCGCTGGGAGAAGTAGGAGGAGCACCAGGAGAGAGCAATATCGTGTAGACCGATATTGCTAAGGATGAGAAGAAGCTGTTGATGATCAACAGTGTCAAAAGCCGCAGACAGGTCAAGGAGAATTAGGATAGAGTAGTGACCACAAGATTTTGCAGTGAGTAAATCATTGGATACTTTGGTCAATGCCGTTTCCACAGAGTGCTTAGCGCGGAAACCAGACTGAAGCGGGTCTATCAGAGAGTTTGATTCGAGGAAGTCTGTCAATATCGCATACACAATTCTTTCAAGGATCTTGGATGCAAAAGGCAGTAGCGAGATAGGACGATAGTTGGATGGGGAGTTAGGGTCAAGATTGGGCTTCTTTAGAATTGGGGTTACAGTTGCATGTTTGAAGGGTGATGGGAATATACCAGAGGAGAGAGAGAGATTGAGAATTTTAGTGAGAGGTGGAGAAAGAGAAGAAGACAGAGTACGGATGAGATGCGAGGGAATGGGATCTAGGGAGCAGGTGGTGGGGCGGGAGGACTGGAGCAGAGCAGAAACCTCTTCCAATGTAGCGGGTGCGAATGAACATAGAACAGCAGAGGGAGTGAAGTTAGGGGAAGTATTGCAAGGGGGAGGAGAAAGATGAGAGATCTCTTCTCTGATTGTAGAGATCTTGTCAGTGAAGTGAGTTGCAAAGTCTGAGGCAGTCAAGTTAGTAGGTGGAGGAGGTACAGCAGGGCGAAGAAGAGAGTTAAATGTGTGAAATAGTCGTTTGGGGCTAATATCAATTCATTATCATACAACAGCATCATTGGGGCTAATATCAATTCTTTGCATATTGGACAACTAATTTCATCACGAACAGCATGCTTCTGACAAGCGCCCCCTGTAGACATGGCCCCTCACATAGGATGTCCATGTCCTATCCTCAGACCATCATTTCTCTATGTCCAGCAAGATGACTGACATCAGCAGAGGAGGATCAGGCTGCAAGGAGAACTTTAGGTTGGCGTTAGGTAAGTCTTAGATTTTGGTGTTTGTTTTTGGAGGAGAGTAATTTTTTTTAGTGGGAACAGGATAGGAACATTTCCTCTAACCAATAACAGTATTTTATGAAAACACTTGGCTGGAGTAACACTTTAGCTATATATTACTTAAAAAAAATATTCAAAAAAAGAGTAATGAAAACTAAAAAGATGAATATTTTTAAAGTAACTATATTTGCCACATATTTCAAGGGTTTAAAGTGAACCTATCCAGGAAACCAAAAATGATGCTCACGGCATTTTGTATCACTTGTGCATTTTGGATCTGTTCTGCCCTTTTAGGTGGGAACAGCCTGATATGCACATTGCCTGGTTCTTTTTGTAATGGCACATGATGTGCTAAAGCCAGCTTGAGATCTGAGCGGGGACCCAACGAAAGGCAGGCTATTTGATCTGTTGTACGTTCTTAGTACTTTCTTGCATCTTGCAGTGATTTCCGTACACAGAAATGGCTTTTAGGAGTAGTAGTTTGATTATCAACTTTGTACATTAGAAAACAGCGGAACCAAACCTCTATGAAGGCTATAACGCCACTTACACTAGTATTGCTGGTTGTTGGAAGGGAATCAGAAAGAATTGTCTTGTGTAAATAAACTATTTTTATTTTAAAGTTCTATGAAAGATTCATTAAACAATGGCAGGTCATAAGTAACCTACACCCTGCTCAAAATATACAACATATATATTTTTTGGGATTTAAAACTACTTTAGTCATGTACAATCAAGATTGCTGTTGTGTGTGTGGTAGTTGAAGTGTTTCTTTAAACATACACATGTATTCCTAATCTCACCATGATCGATAATCCCTTTTGATTATGTTAAGGTTTATCACAGAATAAATGTTCTGTATGAAGCTGCATTGCTCCGTTTTTTTTAGAGTGGTGGATTGATATTTAAAGATCTGTTACCCTCTATTCAATATTCCTATGCCCATCAGATTAACATCAATTCTTGTGAGAATTCTTGTATGGTTTTGGACATACTCTAATGGAATCAAAAGTATGCAGAAAAGAGTAGAAGGAAGAGAAAGATGTATTAAAAATCCTTTGAGGTAGTCATAGTGAAAAATATTCCAGGGAGAGTAAAAAATAAAAAACAGAACATTATCAGGAAACCAGAATGTATAATAAACAAAGTAACAAATCTGTGAATGGTGGTACTGGAAATCAGAATCGATTGAACATTAGCATTCTCACAGACCATGCCTCTCAACATTTTAAAAGGAGAAAAAGGGTGTCAGGAATGAAGGTACCCTAACATGCAAACCTTAAGGAAACAGTTATGGAACATATACCTATTGCCTAAGATAGATAAATAAAAAAAAGTATGCAAGTAGACAGAGAATAAGCAAGTGACAGACCGAGATCTAGGATAACAGAGATACACAGAAAAGATAGTCAGGATAACATAGAGCAAGGACAGTCAAACAAGCCAAAGTCAAAAAACAGTAAATCAAATTCACAGTATAGCACACTCTTAGGTAACAAGAATTACAATATGGTATGGTAACAAGGATAACCAGGAAGTATTTATATCCAATACTGGATTGTAATTGGATATGAGATATAGATGTAATAAGCGGGGCAGGCCTTAGGCCTTTTGGCGCCTGGTGCGAAAACTTCTCTCAGCGCCCCTCCCTGGTCACACCCTTTTCCTGGCCCTGTTAAAGGTTAAGGGAATTTCAATATCTAGGCCAATAGATCTGATCTGAAAATAGTTAAGTTGGAGAGGGTTTCCAGTTTAGCTGATTTGCCATAGGTTACTCCTTACTATGCCAATAAAGTAGATTCAATGTTTGTGTGGTGCTCCTCATTCACTTGTGCATTTTTCCTGACCCTACTTGTGTGTCTCTCCTAATCCCCACTTTTCACTTTGTATGTCCCTTATTTCTTTTTACCGTCTTGTCTCTTAGCGCACTGTTACTTTTTGTGTGTCTCTTAATCCCACTTAAATCTTGTATGTCTTAACCCTATTCGCTCCCCCCCATATAACTACACATTCACATGCATAAATGCCTATACATGCAATCACAGACATATATGGACATAACCACAGTCACATGCAAAGACAAACAAGAACAGTTACATATATAGACACAAAACAAACACAGTCATACTGTACACATCAAATAAATATATCAAATAAACGGCACTCCAATCACAAAAATTCATGTAAACCTGTAAGGAACATTTCTTTTGAATGATCTATAAAGCAAAAAGAATGCCATGCTCCAAACTATGGAGGCCGCCACATCTCCAGACAAGAGTACACAAAAGAAAGTCCAGGCACTCAATGTTCTAAATCTTGATATCCTTTCTAATGGAATGTTGCCTATGGAATGTTGTGTTATACTCCATGGATTGATAAGGTAACAGATTGTGACTGAAACATTGTGTTATGTTCCTTTGAAAAGGCTGTCAAGATTTAAAACGCTCATTGCCTTGGTTTTCTTATTTCGTGAACTACACCCTGAACACGGACACAAACACACGTACAGTAATCACACACTCATGTATACAGTGCATACCCAGATAGTCAAATACACACATATTCACACATACACACAGTCATATGCATACCATATCAATCACACATTTACACAGTATAAGTAATAACAGTCACCCATAGTCACATACACACAGTTTTACAGTCATGTACACCGGGCAACTCTAGACTGTTTTCTCTACAAACTAATTTATATAAACTGTGTATTTTTTAATTCAACGTTTCTATGTAAAATATTTTCCTTATTTCAATTTGCTGTATATGTATTGTGATGTATGCACCCCCTTTATAAAATGCATTAGTGTGCTTAACCATTAATACACATACAAATCCACAGATAACATCTCACATATTTTTTTATTTTTTATATGTTTCTACTTGATGAAGCCTATTGTGGCGAAACGCGTATAGAAACTTTTTTCTATTAAAATCAAAGTGTTATTAAAGGAATATCTGGCTATTATCCACTGGTTTGCCACATTCCTCCTTTCACTTTTATATTATATTATTTGCTATTTTATTCTATGCAAGTTTATTTTATTCAGACCTAACTGATATGGTCCTGAGGAGAGAAGTTGGGTACCACAAGAGGATGTTCATGCTCCTCGCCTTCGCAGGGCGTTTCACTCACGCTTTCCGTCTCGTCCCGGTTCCTTCCGCCCGGTGGGCGTATCTGAGAGGGGGGGTACTGTCAGGGTACCTGAAGCCTCTACCTCCGAAAGAGGTAGAGACTTAGTAGTTTACTCCTCCAGCAGGTCGGCTTCCTCCATCCCTCGCGGCTCTCCTAGACACTCTCACGCCGGCCGCGAGGGATCCGTCTCATTTTATGACGTCACGCACGCTGCTGTCATGCCTTAACTATGGTATCCTCTTACTTCCTGGTTCCACGGAGCCTAGCCACACCCCTTCATGACACGGTCTGCCTATTTAATCTGACTGCACCAGCTGATCTAGGCTGGATTATTGAACTACGTTCCGTACTCACGAACCGGCTGCAACATCGTTGTGAAAGCCTGCTGTTACCGGACCGGACTGGAAGACTTCAAGTTCCCTTCACCTTTCCTCATCCACGGCTAAAGCTGAACTCTATCCATGCAGGATAATCCACCTCTGAGGAATCTCGGGAACCAGTGTTCTATGTGCCGGAAGCTAAGTAAAACTTCTCTGATAAGCGTTGCATCTAAAGCTGTTATTTCCTGTCTCCAAAGTCCTTCGTTAAAGCCAACCGTTACAGCTAACTTCAACTCATACTTGTCTCAGTTAGCTGCATCTATCTTTCTTCAGTTAAAGTCTATGGAACAGCTATTGTAACTTCTTATCATCTAATTAATTAATACTACTAAAGGACTCTTGCTGCTTCAGTTACCGTTTACTCCTTAAAGCTACAGCGCATATAATTGTGAACTTCAGTTATCGTTTATTACTTAATGCTACAGTACCTGTAAATTGGAATTAAAGTCAATACCAATTACTTTCTAATAAATATTCGAACTATAAGAAATCTGCAGTTGTGTTCCTTCATAACAAATGTTTAAACGTGACAGATTAATCCAGCCATTGTAATGGATCCAGCAGATTTCGATTCTACTATAACTACGCTGAATCAAAGAGTTAATGCACTAGCCCAAAGTGTGCAAGACCTGCAAGTTACTAATGAAAGACTTCTCACTTATATCAGAGATTTACAAACTCATACTCCTCATACTACTCTGCACTCGGCTAGTGATCCTGCTGTGTGTAACCCTGAAAAGTTCTATGGAGATCGTTCAAGATACAGGGAGTTCCTCAACTCTTGCAAACTTTTAATTGCTTTGAAACCTAGATCCTATCCTACAGAAAGAACTAAAGTTTGTTCGGTTATTTCCTTTCTAAGAGGTGAACCTATGTCATGGGCTCATTCCTTTCTGGAAAACAATGACCCCATTTTAGATTCACTAGATGAATTTTTTGAAGCCATGTCACTTCTCTATGAAGATCCTAACAAACAAGCTACAGCTGATTTAACAATCAGAACACTACAGCAAAGAAATAGACCCGTTGAAGATTACATTGCTGAATTCAAAAGATGGGCTATAGAAACGCAATGGAATGACATCACATTGCGCAACCAGTTTCGAATTGGTTTATCGGAAGCTGTAAAAGATGAATTATCTAGAACAGAACTCCCTACTAATTTGAACGCTCTAATTCGCCTATCAATCAGCATTGACAGAAGATTAAGAGAAAGAAAGGCCGAAAAAGCCCTTTCACATTCAAAAGACCGCAAACCTTTCACTCCCTCAAAAGCTCCAGATAAGAATTCCATACCAAGTGAACCTATGGAAATAGGGGCTCCAAAGCCTCCTGACAACCCATCTGAACCAATCGAACCTATGGAAATAGGGATAATAAGAAGTCCCCTCACTCCTGAAGAGAAAAATCGAAGACGTATGTTAAACCTCTGCATGTATTGTGCCTCTCAAGTTCATTTAGTCTCTGATTGTCCTTCATTAAAACGGATAAAAGGCAGAAGGCAGTCTCATGCCTCTTCCATCCTAAGCGTACTTCCCTCTACAGCAAATACTCAAATGTCCCCTATCGTTCTTGTATTACAGTGGGACAATAAAAGAATCATAACCAAGGCTGTTATCGATTCCGGTGCAAATGGAGTATTCATCGACTCAGCCTTTGTAACAAAGAATAAAATTCCTTGTGTTCGTAAAAGAACTTCTGTACCTGTTAAAGTGATTGACGGGTCCCTCATCTCATCGGGACCAATACTTCATGAATCCGTCCCTCTAAAAGTAACCATCAATCATACTCATACGGAAAGTCTTATATTTGATGTTATCTCATCACCATTTTTTCCTATTATATTAGGGATCAACTGGTTAAGGAACCACAACCCTCAAATCTCATGGTTTCCTTTCTCTCTCACCTTTAACTCACATTATTGTAAAGAAACATGTTTACAGCAAATTCCAATTCTTCAGTCTACGAAAGAACCAGCTAAAACCTCATGTTGTTCTGACACCGAACTGGAGTCTCCTCCTCCTACAGTCATTGGTGAATTAAAGAGAAAGTTTACAACAGCTCCTATCCTTCAACTTCCAAATCCTTCATATCCTTATGTCCTTGAAACGGATGCTTCGGAATTTGCAATTGGAGCTGTCCTTTCTCAACACAAAACTCCTCAAGAACCTCCTTTGCCTAAAGTCATTGGAATCTTATCTTCTCTTATTGACGACATTAAAGGTCTCAGTGAAGATGCTCTTGAACTTCCTAAATCAATGAAATTATCCAAGAAAAACGGTCTCTACTATTTTAAAGACCGGATTTATGTACCTCCCTCTTTCAGAATTAAAGTACTTGAATTTATTCATGATTCTCCTCTGGCAGGTCATCCAGGTATGAAAAGGACCCTTGAATTGTCTAAAAGATACTGTTGGTGGCCTCGTCAAGACCAAACTATCGAATCTTATGTCAAATCTTGTTCTGTATGCCAAAGATCCAATCAATTGTCCTTGTTGAAGCCTCATCATCCTGACCCTTTCCAAAGAAATGTCACTACTTCTCCTGATCCCATATTGGTCCAGGGTGAAGAAGAATACGTAATTCAAAGTATACTGGATTCAAGGATCCATCGTGGCTCCTTACAATACCTCATCAGATGGAAAGGATATGGAATTGATGAAGATACATGGGAAAACTCCTCTGTCGTTCATGCTGACAAATTGAATTCCAAATTTCACAAGCGTTACCCTTCTAAACCAAGTCAATAGCACCCAGAGGTTGCTCATTAAAGAGGGGGTACTGTCATGCCTTAACTATGGTATCCTCTTACTTCCTGGTTCCACGGAGCCTAGCCACACCCCTTCATGACACGGTCTGCCTATTTAATCTGACTGCACCAGCTGATCTAGGCTGGATTATTGAACTACGTTCCGTACTCACGAACCGGCTGCAACATCGTTGTGAAAGCCTGCTGTTACCGGACCGGACTGGAAGACTTCAAGTTCCCTTCACCTTTCCTCATCCACGGCTAAAGCTGAACTCTATCCATGCAGGATAATCCACCTCTGAGGAATCTCGGGAACCAGTGTTCTATGTGCCGGAAGCTAAGTAAAACTTCTCTGATAAGCGTTGCATCTAAAGCTGTTATTTCCTGTCTCCAAAGTCCTTCGTTAAAGCCAACCGTTACAGCTAACTTCAACTCATACTTGTCTCAGTTAGCTGCATCTATCTTTCTTCAGTTAAAGTCTATGGAACAGCTATTGTAACTTCTTATCATCTAATTAATTAATACTACTAAAGGACTCTTGCTGCTTCAGTTACCGTTTACTCCTTAAAGCTACAGCGCATATAATTGTGAACTTCAGTTATCGTTTATTACTTAATGCTACAGTACCTGTAAATTGGAATTAAAGTCAATACCAATTACTTTCTAATAAATATTCGAACTATAAGAAATCTGCAGTTGTGTTCCTTCATAACAAATGTTTAAACGTGACAGCTGCCCGACGTCATGACGTCAGTCCGGACCGATCTGTCACTCAAGTGACTGGAAGCCACTCAGGACTCGTCGGAGGCGGGTATACTCACTGTAACCAGGGTATTTAAACCTGTTTCTCCCATTCACTCATTGCCCTGTCGTGGTTCTAGCCTGTCTAGTCACACAGTGCTCTGGCGATTTCAGTTATTCCTTTGGTTCCGACCCGGCTAGTTTGACTTACTCTGTTTCCCTCTGGTATCCTTGACCCGGCTTGTTCCTCGCTCACCTGTCCTCTCGTTCCCTCGACCTCGGCTTGTTTCTGACCATTCTCTTTACTCTCCGTACGTTAGTCCGGCCATTCTAAGGTCCGGTATACGTACCCTGTCCTGTTTGTACTTTGCGTGTTGGATCCCTGTCCCGATCCTCACATTACGACAGGGCCAATGGATCCTGCAGGTACAAACAGTCAGGTTGGTCCCTCTGATTTCAGGTTTGACGCCATGGAACACAGAATGGACCAGATGGCACTAGCACTACAGGCGCTATTATCTCGTGCCAATAACCCACCTGAGGAGATCCGTACTACTTCCATCTCTCCTGTAAGTTCTGGTCTAGAGGTAGCCACTGTAGGTGCCTCTTCCCGTATTACCCCACCTGTACGTTATGGTGGTTCAACGGAGAAGTGTCGTGGTTTTTTGAACCAGATTAGTATCCACTTCGAACTACAACCTCGCTCCTATCCCACAGATAGGGCGAAAGTTGGATTTATTATCACCCTACTCATTGAGAAAGCTCTGAGATGGGCCAACCCACTATTGGAGAATGATAACCCATTGGTATATAATTATAATGCCTTTGTAGCTGCATTTAGAAGAACTTTTGACCCTCCTGGTAGGAAGGTTAATGCAGCCAGATTACTGTTGCGCCTGAGACAGGAGAACCGAACACTTGTGGATTATGCACTAGAGTTCAGGTCTCTGGCGGCAGAAGTCAAGTGGAATGAGCAGGCTTATATAGATGTATTTTTGAACGGGCTATCAGATATTATCCTTGATGAGGTTGCTACTAGGGAGCTTCCTGAGAATTTAGAGGACTTAATTTCGTTCATTTCTCGTATTGATGAGCGTTTAAGAGAGAGACAGAATACTAGAGAGAGGAACTTCAGACCTGCCTTTAAATTAGCTCCTACATTTCAAAGTCCTGATTCCAATACCTCACTGTATCCTGAACCTATGCAGATAGGCAATACTCGCCTCTCTGAAGAGGAGAGGCAGTACAGGAGAAGGGAGGGTTTATGTATGTATTGTGGAGTCAGAGGTCATTTGCGTCTGAATTGTCCTACTCGCTCGGGAAACGCCCGCACCTAAGTTTCTCTAGAGGACAGGCCTTGGGTGTTTCTATTTTGTCCTCTACGCATAATGATAAAGATCACAGGCTTCTTCTACAAATTTCTTTAACGTGGGAGAAGGGAATGCTAAAGACCATGGCCTTGATAGATTCCGGAGCTGCTGAGAATTTTATCGACCAAGTCTTTGCTACTAAACACACTATCCCATCCCAGTTAAGGGATACACCCTTGGCCGTTGAGGCCATAGATGGTAGACCTTTACTTGAGCCTGTTGTTATCTCTCGTGAGACTATACCCATTAACTTAACTTGGTATCTTACACGAGGAGAACTTATCACTTATGCTCATTTCATCTCCTTCTGTTCCCATAGTCCTGGGCTACCCATGGTTAAAGAGACATAACCCTATTATCGATTGGGAATTAGGGGAGATAATCTCATGGGGCCAGGGTTGTCAGGAGAGGTGTTTACGCAGGGTGTCTCCATTGGCTATGATTAACACACCAGATAGTTCTACCCAGTCTACAGGGAGACAGATACCTCCTCTGTACATAGACTTGAAAGCAGTGTTCGATAAGAAGAACGCTGATACACTACCCCCACACAGGACCTTTGATTGTAAAATTAATCTTTTGCCCGGCACCATGCCCCCCAGGGGCAATGTATATCCTCTATCCATTAAAGAGAATTCTGTTTTAGAGGAATATATTCAGGAGAATTTAGACAAGGGATTCATTAGGAGATCCTCTTCTCCCGCCGGGGCTGGATTTTTTTTTGTTAAAAAGAAGGATGGCTCACTCAGACCATGTATTGATTACCGAGGTTTGAATAAAATAACCATTAGGAATGCCTATCCGATCCCCTTGAATACCGAGCTCTTTGATCGGCTAAAAGGTTCTAAGATTTTCACCAAGTTGGACCTCAGAGGGGCATATAACTTGGTGAGAATTCAACAAGGTCACGAGTGGAAGACGGCGTTTAATACCCGCTACGGGCATTATGAGTACACGGTCATGCCTTTTGGCCTTTGTAACGCACCGGCAGTATTCCAGGATCTAATTAACGAAGTTCTTAGGGAATTTCAACAGGATTGTGTTATTGTATACCTGGATGACATTCTCATACACTCTAGAGAGATTGAGACCCACCATAGACAAGTCAGAAAGGTATTACACAAACTTCTACAACACGGCTTATACTGCAAATTGGAGAAATGCAGCTTTGACCAGACCCAGATAGATTTTCTTGGATACGTGATTTCTGGGGAAGGCTTTAAGATGGATCCTGACAAACTCCAGTCTATTCTAGATTGGCCATTGCCTAAGGGACTCAAGGCTATCCAGAGGTTTATTGGGTTCTCCAATTATTATAGGCGCTTCATTAAGGGTTACTCTTCTATTATTGCACCTATTACCAATATGACCAAACAAGGGGCTGATACTAAGACTTGGTCTACTGAAGCTCTCGTTGCTTTCAAAAATTTCAAAGAACTTTTTGCTTCTGCTCCAATATTAGTCCATCCTGATACATCCTTGCCGTTCCTACTTGAGGTCGATGCCTCTGAGACAGGAGTAGGTGCCGTTCTCTCACAAAGGTTGGGGGTGGATAAACCGTTACATCCTTGTGGTTTTTTTTCCAAGAAACTTTCTGGGCCTGAGAGCAGGTATGACATCGGAGACAGGGAATTGTTAGCAGTCATTAAAGCCTTGAAAGAGTGGAGACATCTATTGGAGGGAACCTTACATCCGGTTACTATTTTGACGGACCACAAGAACTTGTCCTATATTGGGGAGGCTAAGCGTTTGTCCTCTAGGCAAGCTCGTTGGTCCTTATTCCTGACTCATTTCAATTATGTACTTACTTACAGACCTGGCTCTAAGAACTCTAAGGCCGATGCTTTGTCTCGACAATATGAACCTTTCACTGTATCTGAACCGATTCTTTCTTCTATAGTTCCAAAATGCAAGATTGTTGCTAATACGAATCTCAGGATTCATTCCCCGTTACTGGCCGAGATCATTAAAGGGACTCTATAGTCTACATATAAAAGCAAGAAAGACAGGTCCCCCAGCCTTCCTTCTTGCTTTTATATGAACTTACATTTAATTTAAAAAAAATTCGAGGTGTTTTTATATTAAAAACTTACCTCCGTTCCAGCGCCGAGCTCCCAGCCAGGCCGCGCCCCCTTTTTCGTCAAAATGACGAAATCGCGGGGCCCAATGGAGAGGGCGATGTGGTGCGCATGCGCGGCTTCGCGCTGCACCAATCGCGTTCTTCATAGAGCGGCATTGAATGCCGCCCTATGAAGAACCTGAGCGCTTTACCGCGCATGTGCGCGGAATGCGCATTCGCGAGCTGAGCTGTCTGACTGACAGCTCAGCTCGCTTTCTAAAACTATATCAATAAGGGGGGACCTACTGTCCCCCCCCCGGCCCCCACCCCTGAGCGGCGGGTGGGGGCCCTAAAATTCACAATAAGGGGGGGGGGCCTACTGCCCCCCCCAGGCCCCCACCCCTGAGCGGTGGGTGGGGGCCCTAAAATTCACAATAGGGGGGGGGACCTACTGTCCCCCCCCGGCCCCCACCCCTGTGCGGCGGGAGGGGGCCCTAAAATTCACAATAAGGGGGGGGGACCTACTGCCCCCCCCGGCCCCCACCCCTGAGCGGTGGGTGGGGGCCCTAAAATTATCAATAGGGGGGGACCTATTGTCCCCCCCCGGCCCCCACCCCTGAGCGGTGGGTGGGGGCCCTAAAATTCACAATAGGGAGGGGACCTACTGTCCCCCCCCGGCCCCCACCCCTGTGCGGCGGGTGGGGGCCCTAAAATTCACAATAAGGGGGGGGACCTACTGCCCCCCCCGGCCCCCACCCCTGAGCGGTGGGTGGGGGCCCTAAAATTATCAATAGGGGGGGACCTATTGTCCCCCCCCGGCCCCCACCCCTGAGCGGTGGGTGGGGGCCCTAAAATTCACAATAGGGAGGGAACCTACTGTCCCCCCCCCGGCCCCCACCCCTGTGCGGCGGGTGGGGGCCTTAAAATTCACAATAAGGGGGGGGGCCTACTGCCCCCCCCGGCCCCCACCCCTGAGTGGTGGGTGGGGGCCCTAAAATTATCAATAGGGGGGGACCTATTGTCCCCCCCCGGCCCCCACCCCTGAGCGGTGGGTGGGGGCCCTAAATACAAAGGGGGTGGGGACCCTAGTTAACCCTCTCCCCCCCCCCCCCCAAAAAAAAACTTATCTCCCTACCTACCCCCCTCACATTTAAAATAATGAGGGGGGACCCTTTAACTAAAAACCTGTAAAGAAAAAAAAATAAGATAAAAACAACTTACCATTCGATGTTTTCTTTCTTCTAAAATCTTCTTTCTTCAGCCCCAAAAAAGGCCAAATAAAAATCCATAATAACCGACGCAATAAAAAAAAAAAAAAAAAAAAAACACGAGCGCAAAAAAAATAATCCATCTTCACCCATGGAGGGCTCCGCGCAGACTGAGCTCCGCAGGGCGGGGGAAGGCTTATAAAGCCTTGCCCCGCCCTGCAATTAGGCTAAGAACACTCTGATTGGTGGGTTTAAGCCAATCAGAGTGCTCTTTGTCATTTTACAAGCGTGGGAAAGTTCTTTGGAATTTTCCCACGCTTGTAAAATGACACAGAGCACTGTGATTGGATGGATTTCAAGCCATCCAATCACATTGCTCTGTGTCATTTTACAAGCGTGGGAAAATTCCAAAGAACTTTCCCACGCTTGTAAAATGACAAAGAGCACTGTGATTGGATGGATTTCAAGCCATCCAATCACAGTGCTCTTTGTCATTTTACAAGCGTGGGAAAGTTCTTTGGAATTTTCCCACGCTTGTAAAATGACACAGAGCACTGTGATTGGATGGATTTCAAGCCATCCAATCACATTGCTCTGTGTCATTTTACAAGCGTGGGAAAATTCCAAAGAACTTTCCCACGCTTGTAAAATGACAAAGAGCACTGTGATTGGATGGATTTCAAGCCATCCAATCACAGTGCTCTTTGTCATTTTACAAGCGTGGGAAAGTTCTTTGGAATTTTCCCACGCTTGTAAAATGACACAGAGCACTGTGATTGGATGGATTTCAAGCCATCCAATCACATTGCTCTGTGTCATTTTACAAGCGTGGGAAAATTCCAAAGAACTTTCCCACGCTTGTAAAATGACAAAGAGCACTCTGATTGGCTTAAACCCACCAATCAGAGTGTTCTTAGCCTAATTGCAGGGCGGGGCAAGGCTTTATAAGCCTTCCCCCGCCCTGCGGAGCTCAGTCGGCGCGGAGCCCTCCATGGGTGAAGATGGATTATTTTTTTTGCGCTCGGGTTTTTGTTTTTGTTTTTTTTATTGCGTCGGTTATTATGGATTTTTATTTGGCCTTTTTTGGGGCTGAAGAAAGAAGATTTTAGAAGAAAGAAAACATCGAATGGTAAGTTGTTTTTATCTTATTTTTTTTTTCTTTACAGGTTTTTAGTTAAAGGGTCCCCCCTCATTATTTTTAGAGTGAGGGGGGTAGGTAGGGAGATAAGTTTTTTTTTTGGGGGGGGGGGGAGAGGGTTAACTAGGGTCCCCACCCCCTTTGTATTTAGGGCCCCCACCCACCGCTCAGGGG
Source organism: Pelobates fuscus (assembly GCF_036172605.1). Taxonomy (NCBI): domain Eukaryota; kingdom Metazoa; phylum Chordata; class Amphibia; order Anura; family Pelobatidae; genus Pelobates; species Pelobates fuscus. The sequence goes on along the minus strand of NC_086317.1, from coordinate 44,245,338 downwards.
TGGGGGCCGGGGGGGACAATAGGTCCCCCCCTATTGATAATTTTAGGGCCCCCACCCACCGCTCAGGGGTGGGGGCCGGGGGGGGGCAGTAGGTCCCCCCCCTTATTGTGAATTTTAGGGCCCCCACCCGCCGCACAGGGGTGGGGGCCGGGGGGGGGACAGTAGGTCCCCCCCCTATTGTGAATTTTAGGGCCCCCACCCACCGCTCAGGGGTGGGGGCCGGGGGGGGCAGTATGTCCCCCCCTTATTTTTTATTTTAAGGCCCCCACCCGCCGCACAGGGGTGGGGGCTTGGGGGGGCAATAGGTCCCCCCTTATTGATAATTTTAGGGCCCCCACCCGCCGCACAGGGGTGGGGGCCGGGGGGGGGCAGTATGTCCCCCCCTTATTTTTTATTTTAAGGCCCCCACCCACCGCACAGGGGTGGGGGCCGGGGGGGGACAATAGGTCCCCCCTTATTGATAATTTTAGGGCCCCCACCCGCCGCACAGGGGTGGGGGCCGGGGGGGCAGTATGTGCCACCCTTATTTTTAGGGCCCCCACCCACCGCTCAGGGGTGGGGGCCGGGGGGGGGGGAGGAGAGTAGGTCCCCCCCCCCCCCTTCAACCACTATTGTGGCCAGACAGCATCCCTGTGGGTTCGGGCTTCAGCTGTCAGCTGAAGCCACGCCCACAGCAGTGCTGACAGGCTGTCAGCACACAAAGCGCGTTCACAGTGCTTTGTGTGCTGATAGCCCGTCTGATGCATTCACCCAGAATGCATCGGACGAGAGGACTTTTTAGGGCCTCTGAACTCGGAAGTCCCTCTGGTGGCCGTCTGATTGACTGCAACAAGAGGTGTTCCAAGCTTCCAATGTAAACACTGCATTTTCTCAGAAAATACAGTGCTTACAAGAAAAAGGCTCCGGGTAGCTGTAGCACTCACCTAAACAACCTCATTAAGCTGAAGTTGTTCAGGTGACTATAGTGTCCCTTTAAGCTGCAACATCTAGCACCTAAACAGACTCCTGAGGGTCGACATTTCGTTCCTCCTACTCTTCAACTGGAGCTGTTGCAATGTTTCCATAACAGCAAGATGGCGGGACATCCTGGTATCCGCAAGACGTATGCTTTGATTTCTAAAGACTTCTGGTGGCCTGCTTTACGTAAAGATACTAAAGATTTCATCGCTGCGTGTGAAGTGTGTACTAAGACCAAACAACCTCATACGCTCCCAAGTGCATTCCTGCATCCCTTAGAGGTATCAGAGAAACCATGGTCTTGTTTGGCCATGGACTTTATTGTCGATCTACCTATCTCTAAAAAACAGACTGTTATCCTCACCGTGGTTGACAGATTCACCAAGATGGCCCACTTCATTCCCTTGCCTAAACTTCCATCCTCCCAAGAGTTGGCAGAGATATTCGCGAGGGAGATTTTTCGCTTCCCAAATCCTATCTACCTTCCCAAATCGTATCTGACAGAGGGTCCCAATTTGTTTCCCGTTTTTGGAGATCCTTTTGTTCTCAACTAGGTATTAAATTAAATTTCTCTTCTGCCTATCATCCCCAGTCTAACGGAGCTGCTGAACGTACTAACCAAAAGATTGAGCAATATCTACGTTGTTTTGTTTCCGAACACCAGGACGATTGGGTCGGTTTGATTCCTTGGGCGGAGTTTGCGCACAACAATCTCGTTTGTGACTCTACTCATTCAAGCCCCTTCTTCATGAACTATGGCTTTCATCCATCTATTCTTCCCTCGGTTTCTCCTTCCCAAGGTGTACCGTCGGTTGATGTACATGTTGCCAATTTGAGGAAGTTGTGGGATCAGACTCGACAAATTCTTCTACACAATTCTATGCTGGTTAAGAAACACGCCGATAAACGTAGAAGGGCGGCTCCGATTTTCGTTCCAGGCGATAGAGTATGGTTGAGCACTAGGAATATTCGGCTTAAAGTTCCTTCCATGAAATTCGCTCCTCGATATATTGGCCCTTACAGGATCTTGACTCGAATTAACCCAGTGGCGTATCGTCTAGCTCTCCCAGCTGCCTTACGCATCCCTAATTCCTTTCACGTTTCATTGTTGAAACCCCTAGTTTGTAACAGATTCTCCTCCACGATCGCCCCTCCTCGCTCTGTTCAGGTGGAGGGTCAGGAGGAGTATGAGGTTAACTCCATCATTGATTCTCGTATCTCTCGAGGGAGAGTACAATATTTGGTCGACTGGAAGGGATATGGTCCTGAGGAGAGAAGTTGGGTACCACAAGAGGATGTTCATGCTCCTCGCCTTCGCAGGGCGTTTCACTCACGCTTTCCGTCTCGTCCCGGTTCCTTCCGCCCGGTGGGCGTATCTGAGAGGGGGGGTACTGTCAGGGTACCTGAAGCCTCTACCTCCGAAAGAGGTAGAGACTTAGTAGTTTACTCCTCCAGCAGGTCGGCTTCCTCCATCCCTCGCGGCTCTCCTAGACACTCTCACGCCGGCCGCGAGGGATCCGTCTCATTTTATGACGTCACGCACGCTGCCCGACGTCATGACGTCAGTCCGGACCGATCTGTCACTCAAGTGACTGGAAGCCACTCAGGACTCGTCGGAGGCGGGTATACTCACTGTAACCAGGGTATTTAAACCTGTTTCTCCCATTCACTCATTGCCCTGTCGTGGTTCTAGCCTGTCTAGTCACACAGTGCTCTGGCGATTTCAGTTATTCCTTTGGTTCCGACCCGGCTAGTTTGACTTACTCTGTTTCCCTCTGGTATCCTTGACCCGGCTTGTTCCTCGCTCACCTGTCCTCTCGTTCCCTCGACCTCGGCTTGTTTCTGACCATTCTCTTTACTCTCCGTACGTTAGTCCGGCCATTCTAAGGTTCGGTATACGTACCCTGTCCTGTTTGTACTTTGCGTGTTGGATCCCTGTCCCGATCCTGACACTAACTTCCATTGATTTCCACCATACTGGACTACTAAAGACTACTAAAGAATCCTTAAGGTGGGGATTATACCACCCATACGCCATCCACCGAGCAGTACGTCTGCTCTATATACCGTGAGTATATTTTATTTCATTTCAATTGTTTTATCAACTATACAGTGAGCACTATATTTTTATTTTCTCTTATCCCGAGTTGGACTACTCCATCATTTTACTAAAGGACCAAAGAGGAGCACCACATATCCATGAGTGGGGATTATTCCACTTCACGCTATCTATACCAGAGCTGGATTTAAGCTCTGAATATTGTGAGTAGTTCCACTAATATTTACACAATATCCATATTTTGTTTTTATGCTACACCATTGGAGTTTTTCTCTCTCTTCTGTTCTTCCCGCATATTTATCTTCAAACTACAGATATACATTCGGGACGCTATATACCCTTCTGAGGGACTACTAGGACCACCATTTGCACATTTGGACATTTTATATTCGGACTATTAGGTACCGTTGTTATTGCAATTTTTATATTACATTTGGACATTTTTTCGGACAATTTGTCACTGCTGCTATTCCTACTTTTTATATCAATATTTGTAGTTTCCACTTGTTTTAGGCGCACCCTTATTCCTTCTTTCTTTTTCTCACATATACATAGATACACACATTCACATACAGATACAGACACATGCCATCACATACATTGGCACACATACATACATTCATACAAGGTTATTTACCAAAATGAGGATTGTTAGGAATTTTAAGCGAATTTCATATTTGGCGCCAAAATGGCTGAATTCGAAGCATAGCTGACTTTGAAATTCGCTTTCCTGACATTTGTCATTTTAGTGAAGAAGCTAGTCAGATATGAACTAAGACACCATCACAATCATCACACAGGCACACAGAAACACATCATCCTGTACACTGACACATCACAAAATGCAGTCACAGATATACACACATTAAACACAGTTGTTAGATACATTCATAGACACAAAAAACATAGCCACATATATTAAAAGGCACACAAAGTCACACAGATAGTCAGAAAATCACAAACACAGTCACATAAATACATAGGCTCACAATTGTGGGTTCAGGGTCCCACACATACACAGACTGATTATATATAGCATGTTCATGGGTGAATTAATAGAAATGGGGTTCAGATGAGGGTATATGGCAGATAGGAAGGTAGTGTTACACCAGCATATAATAAAAATGGGGTTCAGATGAGGGTATATGGCAGACAGGATAGGAAGGTAGTGTAACACCAGCAGACTAATGCTGATGTAACACGACCTATACTCAGCATCTTCTTTCCCTGTCACAGACTGGGAGAGTTTCTGTGGCTGGGAACTCAAGGCTGTGTTTTAATGCAGCCACTCAGTCTCCTACCTTGTCCCAAGCTGCCTCTGCTTCCATGCAGTGCCCCTTCTCTCTGGTGACCGATCACAAGTCTCCTCTATCCCTGGTCTCCAGTGCCGGCCTCTGGTGGGCTGGAGGTGAATAGCAGGGAGTGCTGATCATAACTTCTCCCTCGAGGTTCTGGCGCTGTGTTGAGTCAGAGCGCAGGCTGGGAATCTCTGAGGCTGCCTCTGACTCACTAAGTGAGCGCCCGAACCGCTAAGGAGAAGTTATGATGATCTAGCTGCAGCTCCTGCTTGGTGCACCACTGGACCATCAGGGATTCAGCTTGCGAGCCGTGTCGGCTGCCAGGGCGCCCCTTGTGTTATGGCGCCCTGTGCGACCGCACAGCTCGCACACCCCAAAGGCCGGCCCTGGTCATAAGTGTGTGCCAACAAGCACACATCACAATCAATTCTTAATTACAGAACCTATAAATAGAGACCCATAAAAAGCGATATTTCTCATACATGAGATCACTTCCAGGATCACACTGCGCTACAAGGGACAGGTATTGCTACAGAGGAATACTTTAATGCTAGGGATGTGAGTAGAGGTGTGGCCTGGGGTGAGAATGTTCTGAGGAATTTTAGGTGACTTAGTCATGCAACTAACTGAATTTAAAAATAAGAAAAATGGGTATTTTTATAGAGACTTATTTCTAAACACATTTATTGTAGTTTAAATATATATTGCTGTAGCATTATTGCTGTGGAGCTCTAATATATACTCAGACATACCAACAATAAGGAGTTCCTAGAAACTAGAAAATTAGGAACAGTTGTATGGTTATGCTTAAACCACCTCACTGCCTTAAATAAAGTCAGTGCTGCATTCATTGGAATCAAATGTATGTTGTTTGCAATAGGGCAATACAACAAAACCTGCCACATTGGTTTGTGCATAAAACATGAAACAAAACTTGCCACGTTGCAGTTACACACACAAACAGGATGCAGTTCCTCAACTTGATCCCCCAGTCATCCATCCACACTCATTACTTTCAGCCATATATCAACACCCATAATGCCTGCCATACATTCACACCCATTATCCCTAGCCACCCTCACACCCAAATTAATGCCAGGCAACTTTCACCATTAATCCCAGTCAAGTGTCAACAACCATCAACCACAGCCATCTAATTTACCTTCAAAAAAATCTGTCAGAATGGTAACAGACTCCATCTACCAGTGTTTCTACAATGAGGGGAAAAAGTATTGGATTCCCTACTGATTTTGAACGTTTGCCCACTGACAAAGAAATGATCAGTCTATAATTTTAATGGTAGGTGTATTTTAACAGTGAGAGACAGAATAACAATAACAATCCAGATAAACACGTCTAAATAGTTATAAATCGATTTGCATCTCAATGAGTGAAATAAGTATTTGAACCCTTTGACTTAGTACTTGGTGTGGAATATTACCAAACTCTATAAATTATGTATGCATACTATGGTCCGTCTACTTTAACAAATATTTATTCAGAGACAAAACAACAAGATACAAATAATTACACACAATCTAAGTAACTATACCACCACCAACAACAACAACAATCTAGCTTACAATAACAACTAAATCTTATAAATTCACCAGATCCCACTCACAGTTCACATGATAAAAATTAGCCCATGTCTGCTCAGTAGCACAGTCAAGAAGGAACAGGAAGGAATGGCAATAGGTGGAGTTGTTATCTCTTTCCTGACTTGTAAAGGTATTGAATTACCTAATTACCATACCAAAGGGTAAAGCTTATCCCCCTGTAAGAAAGGCATACCTGAGCTTGGTCACATGACCCCTGGTCACCATATTAGTTTGATGACAGAATGTCACCACACTTGGTAGCAAAACCCTTGTTGGCAATCACAGAGGTCAGACGTTTCTTGTAGTTGGCCACCAGGTTTGCACACATCTCAGGAGGGATTTTGTCCCATTCCTTTTTGCAGATCCTCTCCGAGTCATTAAGGTTTCGAGGCTGACGTTTGGCAACACAAACCTTCATCTCCCTTCTCAGATTTTTTATGGGATCTGTGAGAGAACATCCGTGATGCAATTAACATTACATGTAATGTGCCTGTCATTAAAGGTGGCATATCAAACAAGCAAAATACAGTGCCTTTTACTGATAATGGCATCCTTGTAAATATGAGCAAAGAAGTCATGGCTTTCAAACAATTACAAACACAATACAGGTTTATATAAAGAGAAATACAAATCTTTGTTAAATACATGTCTTAAATACATGTTTGGCACAACTAGTTGCATCCTATTTAGCCAATACTTTGTGTTACCTCACTTTTCCAAGATAGCAGCTTTGAGTCTTCTCCTATAACACGAGGTTGAAGAATACATGGCAAATGATCTGAGACCATTCCTATATACAGAATCTCTTCAGATCCTTCAAATTACGAGATTGACACTGGTGGACTAGTCTGAGTTCACCACACAGGTTTTGTATGGGGTTCAAGTCAAAGGACTGGGTAGACCATGGCAAGACCTTGATTTTGTGGTCAATAACTATTTTGTGTTGATGTTGATGAATGTTTTGGCTCATTGTTCTGCTGGAAGACCCAACCACAGCCCATTATAAGATTTCTGAGGTAATCAGGTGTCTATTTAATATCTGTTGATATTTGAATGCATGATGCCATGTATCCGAACAAAATGTTAAGCTCCTCTGGCAAAAAAGACTGCCTTAAAATCTTAAAGAGCCATCACCATATTTAACTGTGGGCATAAGGTAATTTTCCATATGGCTATTTCTCTGTGTTCGCCAAACCCACCTATATCCCATTTGAAGTTCCAGTAGTGTTCGGTAAAGATACTTGAGTTTGTTTTGGATGAGAATAGAGGCTTCTTTCTTGAAACCCTTCCAAACAACATGTGGTGTCGGATTGTAGTTTGGGAGACTTTCTAACCCCAAAATGCAACTGACGTCTACAATTCTCCAGATGTGATCTTTGGAGATGTTTTGGCCACTTGAACCATCTGCTTTATGAACCATCTGCTTTACAGTGCGTTGAGACAATATAGACACACATGCTCTTCAAGGTTGATTTATAACATTTCCAGTTGACTGGAACTTTTCAATTCTAATCGCAGCTAAATCCAAAGGCCACTACTCCATACTAATTCTTCTTGACCTCTCAGCGGCCTTTGACACCGTTGATCATGCTCTCCTTCTTCAAACTCTTCAATCGCTTGGTCTCTGTGACTCTGTCCTCGCGTGGTTTTCCTCTTATCTCTCCCAACGCTCATTCAGTGTCTCTTTTTCTAATGATACCTCCTCCCACTCGTCCTGTCTCGGTTGGAGTCCCCCAAGGCTCTGTCCTTGGTCCCCTTCTATTTTCTCTTTATATTGCCTCTCTTGGCAAACTTATTACCTCTTTTGGATTCCACTACCACCTGTACGCTGATGACACCCAGCTTTATCTCTCCTCCCGGGACCTCTCCCCTGCTGTCCTGCAACGTGTCACTGCTTGCCTTTCTTCCATCTTTGACTGGATGTCCTCCCGCTTTCTGAAACTCAATCTCTCTAAAACTGAGCTCCTTGTCTTTCCTCCTCCTAATACTGATCCTCTTCTTTCGCTCTCCCTTCAAGTTTGTGGTACCCACATCAGTCCATCCTTGCAAGCGCGGTGTCTTGGCGTTATACTTGACTCTGGTCTCACCTTTGAGCCTCACATCCAGCATGTTGCCAAATCCTGTAGATTCCATCTTAAAAACATAGCCCGCATCCGCCCCTTTATTGCACCAGATACTACCAAGGAGCTTGTCCATGCTCTAGTAATTTCCCGCATGGATTATTGTAACCCTCTCCTGATTGGTCTTCCCAAAAGCCGCACTGCACCCCTACAGTCCATAATGAATGCTGCTGCTAGACTGATTTTCCTCTCTAGTCGTTTCTCTCACACCTCACCCCGCTGCCCTCTGTGTCTGGGAGATAGAGTCTTCGGAAGGCTAACGCAATTATCTTTCAGGCACAGGACGTAAAACTAAATATTATAAATTGCCCCAAAAACATAGGGAAATATTACAGAAACCCCACAAGTCTTATATCCCAGAATAGCCCGTGTCTGAGCGCACAACAAATGCAAAATGCACTCAAATCTATTTGGTAAAATGGGATTGTCATTCGGGTGAAGTTTTGACCTCTATGAACACCAACGAACGCTCCCCCTGGCTATTAGGTAGCAAATGCTCCCCCCAGTCGGTAGTTCCTATCTCCTGAACATGATTCATGTAGCTGGTCGGGAAAGTGTACGGGCAGCGATAGCATCTTCACCGGGGTTCGCGAGGTCTTGTAGCCGAAATTAGTTCCACACACTCGATGACCAAGTACTGCTGCCTGTGTTGAGGAGACAAGTGGTCACCACCCAAGGAAAGCACTCAAATTAATCTCTTTATTGTGATTAACAGCCAGGGGTGGTTGGTGTTCTGAGACAATGAAGAGGGGGACCACGCAAGTTCTGTTTGGTTCACGAACTGGGGGATACGTATCAGTTCGGGAAAATTAAACATAGGTTTGGGCAACCTCAGGAAAGGGTCCCAGGTCCGCCACATTCTACGGTTTTGCTATTTTGTTGTAGCCACTTCCCATTTTGTGAAGCTCAACAACCTTTTTCGGCACAGCACAGCTATATTCCTTGGTCTGACCAATAGTAATGAATGGCAAAGGGAATTTGGCATATGCATTACCTCATATTTTCACCTGTGAAACAGGAGGTCATGGTTGAACAATTTCATAATTCCTGGCACCCAGGCGTACTTAAAAATGTAAATATCATTGGGAATTTATTTCAAATATATTTTTTTCATATGAATTTATAGAAGTTCCAATAATTGTGCCACAGATATATTTAACAAATATAGCACAGTGTTGTCTTTTCAATTGTTTGATATACATGAGAGCAGGATATTTTTGTGTTTTTTTTTTTTTTTTTAATAAAAGATCAAAAGGTTAAACAATAAATACAATTTTTCAAAGGGCTTCTTTGCTAATCTATACCAAGAATGCCAATTTTAGTAAAGGGCACTGTATGCTAGGATCAAAGGCTATCTGGTAGGGATATCTGTGTTTACAGAGCTAAAAGGCACGAGGTGAGGGTCCAGTAATAAGATCCTGTAATACTCCTCATGTTATAATGAATCATATATCATGTAAGGTTTATTTACTGAACAGTGATTTCAACAACAACAAAAAGAGAAGGAATTGATCAAATTCATGCTAAAATGGCTAAACATAGACTGAAGCTGTCCAAAGTGTACTTAAATTTGTTTTCAATCCACTTTATTAAATAATAACTAATGTGTGTTTGAGATCAATACCACAGATAGATCTTGAGTATTTTAAAATGTTGAAAATGTTTTCTCATTATTTTCATAGTGATAATTGTGTAATATATTTTCCTAATCCATATCTATGCAACGCCAAGATATATTATATTTTCTGTAGAGGATAATGTGCATCAAATTGTTATGAAATGCATTGTTACTGACTAAATATGAAGAAAATCATTCCTAAAATTCTATTGTGTACACAGTACAGAAATAATGCTCTATTGAAGCAGATTATAAAAACCTGCTGTTTGAGAGATGTTATTCCTCAAAGATGCATGACAGTTCTATTGCCTGACAAAAAGTAAAAAGGTGCCTGTTACAAACATTTCAGAATATTGATACAAAAGTATTCATGATAAAGCATCATCATCATAATATTGTAGCATATACTGTTTAACCCCTTCAGGACGGAGTCAATAGTGCACGTTCGGATCAAAACAAAATGTAAACAAAAACTGGAATTTGCGCTATATGTCTGTTCAACCGTAATTCACCTCTTTCATTTAAGTGCACCAACACTTATTATATATCATTTTTTTTCAGGAGAAACAGGGCTTTAATTTCTCTTGAACTATTCATATATGAAACATAACTTATTATGAATAAAATGAAAAAAAAAAAACTGTGGGAAATTAAGATTTTTTTTAAAAATCAGTAGTTCCGCCTGACATGTTAGCTGTAAATGTCATAATACTGTTCGCTTTTACTGCAATAAAATGCACATATTTGTATTCAACAAAGTTTCACGAGTACAGCAGTACCCCCATTAACAGATTTTGTGGTGTTTTGGAAAGTTACTTCCTTACACATAAAAATTGATCATATTATTTATTTATTGCTGAATGAAATGACAGATTTTTGATTTATAAAGAGGCAAAATGATATTCTCGTCCCGAGAATGAATGCCCTTTTTCATGCAAGACAATACCTTACTGGCCTTGGCCACTGCTGATTGACATTGCACATTGTTGCATAGTTTTTTGTCTATAACAATTCCCAATTCCTTTTCGTGTGTTGTTATCCCTAATTTGCTTCCATTAAGGGTATACAATGCTTGTGTATTCTTTACGCGAAGTGCATAACTTTGCATTTTTCAACATTAAATTTCATCTGCCATTTGAGTGCCCAGTCCTCCAGTCTATCTAAATCCCTCTGCAGCAAAGTAATATCTTGCTCACATTGTATTATTTTACAAAGTTTTGTGTCATCTGCAAACACTGAAACATGACTTTCAATGCTGTCTTCAAGATCATTTATAAACATGTTAAATAGAAGGGGTCCCAGAACAGACTCCTGAGGGACACCACTTGCCACCTCTCTCCAGCTTGAAAATTTACCATTAATGGCAACTCTTTGTACTCTCTTTTTAAGCCAATGTTCTACCCAAGAACAAGCATTTTCATCTAGACCGATTTCCTTGAGTTTGAACACTAACCTATTGTGAGGGACCGTATCAAATGCCTTGGCAAAATCCAAGTAGATCACATCCACTGCAACACCCTGATCTATACTTCTACTTACTTCTTCGTAGAATGCAATTAGGTTAGTTTGACATGACCTATGTTTCATAAAACCATGCTGATTATTGCTAATAACAAAGTTCTTCCCAATGAATTCCTGAATATTATCCCTTAATAGTCCTTCAAATATTTTCCCAGTCACTTACTTAATCGACCTATGGGACCACCTCAGGGAAAAATACGACCTCTCCACTGGTCTCTTTCCCCTCACCCCCATTCTCCGACCAGATATGACCCCAAAGCATTATGCACACTTCGAAGACAGAAATGTAAAAAGATTGGGCCATCTGTACCCAAAAGGATAACTACTTCAGTATGCTGATCTTCAAAACAAACAGACCCTAACAACTTTTGACCATTTTTGTTTCCTCCAACTCAGAAGCTTTGCCTCATCCTCAATGGTCAGACTAGCAGCAACTTCCATCCCGACAGCTTTTGAAAGGGACTGCTTAGGCTGCCCATCCTGCAAAAGACAGATTTCCGACCTATATACTTCACTAGCAACACACCAATCCCACATTAGTGGTGGACATGCCCCAAAATCTCCCCCATCTGGCAGAGCATAGGAACCTTGCTAACCAAACTCCTAACCAGACCCTTGGATGAAAGGAGACACCACCATACCACACTCCCTCTTGAATCAGGAGAGACGATTACCACTCCTCTTGCTAACTTTTCACTTGCGAGATCGACACCTTCGCACCAACCTAGACCTCACTCTCACTCCCCCATCTCCTTCCTCCGAAAAAGGAAGGAAAAATCCCTACTATCATAAGGCACCCTTAAAAATCCTATAGGCAGATGCGTTAAACAAACCCTAAATAAATAGCCCTATATAGGGTCAAAAGAGCACCATATTTTTTATTTTCACTTTAGGTAGCACTTAGGTAGTCAGTATGATAGGATTATTTAGTTAAATTTACCAGATTATTTAGGATCTCTAGATAGGCAGCTCTAGTCCTTTGTGTGGTGCTCTTTTGACCCTACATATAGGGCTATTTATTTAGAGTTTGTTTAACCCATCTGCCTATAGGATTTTTAAGGCTCCCTTATGATAGTAGGGATTTTTCATATACATATATAATTTTAGCTTGGGTTATCAGCTCCTATTTTTAGGAAGCTGTGGGTGGTATAGGGTGGAGTAGGGGACTTTTTTGTTTATTCTTCCCCCCACACACTTCCTACCCCCTACTAAATATATGTGATTTCCCTTATTTCCTTTTTATCTGGTACTATCTAGGTGCCTTTTTCTGTGCTCAGAGCTACTTCCTTGGGATCCCCTTGTTTCAAGGGTCTCCTTGCTGTATCTAAAAGACTAGTGAACCTTCTGACTTTATATTATAAAAGCTAAATTTGCACTTGTTTTTATCACTGCCTTTTATATGTGTTTTTTATTTTTATTTTTATTTTTGTTTTTTATTTACTTGTTTTTTTTATTAGCTCATGTAATACATAATTTATCTTTGCAGTTTCACTCTATTAGGATGTCATTCCCTTTTAGGCTTCAAAATTAGCATTGCAAGAAAGAATCTTCTCTGAGCCCTGTTTTAGAACCCTTCCAGTACCGTTACCTCCTGAGTAATGTTTTATGGTGTGGACATAAGGGAGCACTTGGCTTGCTGGGAAGACTGTATTCAGGAGATTTTTATTTGTATTTTTTAAATGTCCGGCACTTGCACATGATATCAGGATCTGAGAGTGTACATGTGACAGAGCGCCTGGTACCCCGATCGGGTTGCTCCGTTAATCGATGCTCCTAGTGCTCACAGAGGACTCCAAGCACTCTACCAGACACCATACACACCATAGACCCGACAAAACTGATTTTAATGGTGCCACACTTGGCCTTATATGACAATCCCCATGCAAGGGGTACGCCCACATGGACCTTGTGGGGAACTGAGTGACAATATTCATAGACCAGTAAGAACAGTATTCCAATGTACGACACTCCCACATAGCATACAATCCCTCCGCTCTGCCAGGGAGATAATTGAGTCAGATACTGTATTAACCCAATCATCTCCAGGCAGAAAAAGCACACATTTCTACAAAGTCCCAAAAGTACTCCAAAACACATAATATCCCCACAAATGTCACATCTCCTGATAGCCCTGATCTGGGTGACCAACATATCCAAAAATCAGATCAGTTCAGGAATTTCCTGGAAGTCGCATTTTGACTGACCGTATGCATGGTTCCATGCCCAAAAAGTTCCAGAGAATTAGGCTGTGCGGTCCGTCTACTTCGGGGATTCGAAGTGCACACAAAATACCGAACGACGTTCAACTCCCGAATATCCATAGAAGGTAAATAGTTTAGAGGTGTTCGCACCGTCAAGTGTCCGATTTGAGTTCCATGCACTCGAGACCAAACACCGCTGGATGCATTCAACTAAACAAGAGGGCCACCATCACGTGTTCGAATGCCGCTTCAAATGGCTTCAAGAGTTCAGGAGTTCAAAGTGCTTCAAACTGCTTCAAATCACTGCAAGAGTTCGAAAGGTTACTATCCAAGTCCAAAAAGGCACAAACAGTGGTTTTAACCAATATTGATCACAGGGGCCATAGTCACATGGTAGGAGGCTAGCAAACAGGCCCTTCCAAGAACTCATGGCAAACTCACTTGGACAGGGGAGTTTGTCACAGTACACAAGGTTTTACAGGCATGGTTTTTAGTAGTCTTCTGCACAGTATGATTGCTTGGTTTAGCCAAAAAAAGTAGTAGGACAGTAACAGGACAGTACAATAGGACATGCCAAAAAAGAGTGCAGAAAGTAACCTGTAAGTGTGCAGAAATGCAAAAATGATTAAAATATTGCCTTGACTACAGAGTACACAAATAAAAAATGAATATACACTTATGGCAAACATTAGGAAAGCCTTTTGGAAAATGTATTTTTCTGAAGGTTTCATGGATCATAAGCCAGTCTTTTTTTTTTTTTAGAATAAAACCATAACATTCAAATGATATATCAATATAAAGATAATTTCATGAGGCAGAACACACTGTTTTAAAAAAAAATGCATTTAAAAAGAAGTAAAGCACAGAAAATCACGAAAAAGTGAAGAAAGCCATAAAAACATATTTCATAATTTCTCACCATTTCTGTTAGTTCTGAGTCAGGAAAGCTTTTGCTGCAATTAAACCCTTGTAACAGCATCCCGTGGAGCGAACCAAGTGTTTTAGTTCATCAGGTGTTATAATGTGAAATAAATATTGTATAATTGCTTCTGTCAATTGTCTTATATTCCTTGCTAACACGTTTCTTTCACCCGTTCCACATTTTTTGTTCTATTGGATTCAGTTCAGAACTATTACTTGCCCATTTTAGCAGTGTAGTATGATTTTTCCTGAAACCATTTTTTTCACACAGCAGCATTTATGACCAGGAGCCGATTTATGTTGAAATATATAGTCGTCATTATCCTGGAAAAGATCAAATACCGTAGGCTTGAGTTTTGGCTCAACCATATGCATATATTGATTTACACTCAATCAAACAAAATCTGCCCACATGTTTTGAAATAATTAATTGTTTTCTTTCTAAAATTTTGTATTAATGAAAAATGGAGAGCATCAGTCATTTAACATTTAGAAAAGGGGATTTTTCATAAAATGAAAGGAACAAAACCAGAAATGAATAAAGCATCCAGATATACTAAATCTGTAGTGTGAGTGACAATTCTTCACTGCAGAAAAAAACAGAGCCCTATCAGCTTCTGTAAAGATAGCAAAAATAGTCAGTCACACCAGTAGTAGACACATAGAGCGAGGCAAGGTGAACCACAATGAAATGCATTTTAGACAAGGAGAACCAGCATTTTTTTATAAAATAAAAGGAAAACATCCGTAGGGAAGAACAACGTTTTCCCACACATCCAGACTGTAGCATGGGTAACCATCTTTAAGTGTGGACAAAAACAGTGCCCTTTCAGATTCTCCCACCTGTGTCTGCCCAAGTAGCAGGCATAGTCATATAATAAGACTCAGACAGGCAGGACAAAACCAAGTCACAACAATGAAAGGCATATGAAAACAGTACATCACCAGCACCACCACAACCACAACCACCATTAAATTATTTTTAGGCATTTTTTTACAATTATTTTTTGTGTTTTTTTAATTCACTAGGATGATGAGGAGTCCAAATCTTCCTGTCCAACATTTATCTGTCAACTATTCACACTATCCTCACCATCCTCCCTTCTCTTCGTAATGGTGATGGTAAAAGTAGTGGAGGGGGTAGCATTTCTGGTGCATAGAATCAGATATAAAGAAGAGAGCGTAAGAGTGTATCAACCACTCACACAAAATGTGAGAGTGTTGGAACACCCAAGGTCAGAGTGGTGGTTCCAGATCCACCAATAAAGGGCTTGTACCCGGATTAAAGTATTTGAAAAAGAAAAAAATAGAGTCTCGATAACAAGAAAGAGACTCTAAACTGGTTTTAAAATACAATTCATAGGACAATAATAAATATGGTGACCACACCGGAAAGCACTGTACCATTTAAACCTAGAAATGCATCAAATGATATATAGCATGATATAAGGAATTACATAACTCCAAAAAGTGGCTCAATATAAATGAAACTAACTTTATTAGTAAATAAAAAGAAGAGAGGACACTTAAGATGGACTGTAATAAATAGGACTGCAATATATCAATGTAAAGGCTAAATACCACTGAGCAGAAAATAAAGGGGTAAATTGCAGCTTTACAGAGGAGCAGTAAAAAGTAAATCCCCAGAGATTACAAAAAAACTGCTCAATCTACTAACTCCTGAGTAGAGAGCCCAAAGAAGTAACCCTATGGCTCCTGTATAAAGCACCTTCCAGGGTGCACTAAGCTGCCCTTATTGCTATGTAATGGGAGAGAAAAAAATCCCCAATGAAGCAAGACAGCCAGTGACAGAAGTAGAGTAAATATAGAGAGCAAATATCCCTGTAACTCCTAGAAACACCTTCGAGGGTGTTCTATGCTGTCCCTATATGGGAAAACGGAAAGGAGATTAACACAAGCAGCTCCACCTACTTACTCCTAAATAGAGAGCCTAAGGAAGTGACCCTATGACTCCTAGTAAAGCAAGACAGCCTGCCACAAAAGAAAATAAATAAAAAGAGCTGATATCCCTGTAGCTCCTAAAGGAAACACCTTCGATGGTGTTCTGTGCTGTCCCTACATGGGAGAACGGAGAGAAGAGCGGACTGTCTGCAGCTGAAATCCCTTCAAAGTAAATAAAACAGTGCTTCCAAAAAATAAATCAAAGAACTAGTGCTACCATTGGTGTAGAAAAGTGATAAAATTAAACCCGACGCGCGTTTCGGTGCGTCTACTGCACCTTCGTCAGGGGCTAAAAATACCTCTGTCAGTGGGGAGACTTTTAAATCCTAAGTAGCCAATCATATGACCAGTCCCATCACCCAGTAAGTGTCAGCCGGTGTATGCACGGAGCATATTGTGGGAGGAGCAAGCGGCCATCATCTGATACTTCTGATGAACGATACGCCTACGTGTGCGTCTACACCCACGTGGGTATCCAGGGGCGGAGCTAGGAGAGGGGTTTTTTTGCTCCTCCCTTCCTCCAATCCGGCTCGAGTGTGCCGAAAAAGTGGGCGTACAGAGGGAGGTGGGGATAAAAATACCGATATGACAACTATGGCAAATTGCAATATATTATGCCGAAAGTTCGAAACAGCAATCCATGGGGTCATAATGCAAATAAAAGTATATAAACCCAGAGCCAGATATTTAGCCCGTATAAACTAGGCAAGCTGTCATATATCTAGGGCTAAGATGCTGCATACGTATATGTAAAGAAAGTATATTATGAGGGTTCACCTGGATCTCTATAGATATATCATCTGGTGATTAACCATATGTTCTTTTTGAGTCAAAGGGCGAACCCTCACATCACATATATCATATGTATGTCATATGTGGTCATGGGAATCTAGAGTTATCTTTAATTCCCATGTAGTGTGACTAAAATAGGAGATGATTCCACATTGAATTCTAGAGGTAATATCAAAAGATAATAAACGTGATAACAAATAATGATGATTGGTAACGTGGGTGTAGACGCACACGTTGGCGTATCGTTCATCAGAAGTATCAGATGACGGCCGCTTGCTCCTCCCACAATATGCTCCGTGCATACACCGGCTGACACTTACTGGGTAATGGGACTGGTCATATGATTGGCTACTTAGGATTTAAAAGTCTCCCCACTGACAGAGGTATTTTTAGCCCCTGACGAAGGTGCAGTAGACGCACCGAAACGCGCGTCGGGTTTAATTTTATCACTTTTCTACACCAATGGTAGCACTAGTTGTTTGATTTATTTTTTGGAAGCACTGTTTTATTTACTTTGAAGGGATTTCAGCTGCAGACAGTCCGCTCTTCTCTCCGTTCTCCCATGTAGGGACAGCACAGAACACCCTCGAAGGTGTTTCCTTTAGGAGCTACAGGGATATCAGCTCTTTTTATTTATTTTCTTTTGTGGCAGGCTGTCTTGCTTTACTAGGAGTCATAGGGTCACTTCCTTAGGCTCTCTATTTAGGAGTAAGTAGGTGGAGCTGCTTGTGTTAATCTCCTTTCCGTTTTCCCATATAGGGACAGCATAGAACACGATCGAAGGTGTTTCTAGGAGTTACAGGGATATTTGCTCTCTATATTTACTCTACTTCTGTCACTGGCTGTCTTGCTTCATTGGGGATTTTTTCTCTCCCATTACATAGCAATAAGGGCAGCTTAGTGCACCCTGGAAGGTGCTTTATACAGGAGCCATAGGGTTACTTCCTTGGGCTCTCTACTCTGGAGTTAGTAGATTGAGCTGTTTTTTGTAATCTCTGGGGATTTACTTTTTACTGCTCCTCTGTAAAGTTGCAATTTACCCCTTTATTTTCTGCTCAGTGGTATTTAGCCTCTACATTGATATATTGCAGTCCTATTTATTACAGTCCATCTTAAGTGTCCTCTCTTCTTTTTATTTACTAATAAAGTTAGTTTCATTTATATTGAGCCACTTTTTGGAGTTATGTAATTCCTTATATCATGCTATATATCATTTGATGCATTTCTAGGTTTAAATGGTACAGTGCTTTCCGGTGTGGTCACCATATTTATTATTGTCCTATGAATTGTATTTTAAAACCAGTTTAGAGTCTCTTTCTTGTTATCGAGACTCTATTTTTTTCTTTTTCAAATAGAATCAGATATAGTACCAGTGAACTTGCTGCCTGTTCTATGATTTCTCCCTGATTCTTTCCTCAGTAATGCAGACTTGTGGTATCTTTGCAAGGTGTTGATTCCGACCGGCACTAGTCAGATGAACCTTAACTCTACCAGTACTCACTTCATTACTGTACAATATGCACTTTGCAAGTCTTTATTTTGCGAGGCACTCAAAGTGATACTAAACTTTGTTTCACTACAATTCTTTTGCCTCAACCCCTTCTATTGCTGTTGCTGCAGGTGAATGAGGATTTGCATTGGTGCCAGTGCAAGCTGTCGCAATACTGGCCTGCACACTAGTAGCACTTAATTAATTATAACGCAACTGTTGATGGTGATGGGGATGGTGGTGGAGGTGGTGAAAGTGCTATTGGTGGTGATGGCAAAACTGATGCAGCTTATGTCACAACTGTCTCTGTTGGATTAAGAAATTAAAATGCAGCTAGAGATGGGCATTGACAAAGCCGAAAATTTGCAGAAGTAAGTGCACACCCCTTGCTGGAGAAAATAGTCTTGTAGCTCCTGGGACAGAGGTAAAAGTGCTATGGCTGCAGTGGTGGTGGAAGCATAATTACTATCACCAGATTCATCATCAACACCAACACTAAGATTACACATTGGGAGCATTACCTTGGTACTCAGCTCTACCTCTACAGTAAGGAGTCGCTCTGATGGCACCTACAAAGTATGCTCTTATGAGCTCCCCATTTATTTGGGGGGCTACAAGAAGGTATAATGCTTGTACTGGCCATGGTAGTATTTGCTGCATTGTGAGTGGAAGCAGTAGCAGAACTTATTGTAGTGCTTTTTGTCTTCATCATAACAAATTCTTCTTTGGATACTTTGAGTCACCAAAATACAGACAAAAAGAGGTAAAAAAAAAACAACAAAAAACAATTGTGTCCTGAGTGGTTCATTGGATTTAACATACATCTTTAGGCTGAATAATACTACTAACAGCAGCAGTGACAGCAGTGGTGGTGGCAGAAGTGGCAGTGGTGCCATCAGTTCTCAAGTAAAAGTATTAAGACTCCAAGAGACACTGACACTACTGCTGATGGTTGATTCAGAAATACATCCTAACCTCCAATTCAGTTTAATCTTTGGATTAGTAAGTGACCCTTTTCACTAAATAACACTACCAAAAAAAGTAATTTTCTCTCAGTTTGTTTAATCAGTTAACAAAACAAAAGCTGTCAAATTCCAAATCAGTGAATCATTGTGACACTGGCAAGAGCAAGGCACACCAATAACTTGACCAGATCACACATTAGGATCAATTACCCAGATTATCTATCTCCACTCAAAGCTGGTATAATTGGCACTGGCAGAAAGTAGACAAGCACATCAGCAATCTCCGCCTATTCAGTCTCGCACTAGGATTAGTGACACAGGCTATCTTCCAAGTCCACACAGGCTCAGCAAGGATAAAGCACCCTGTATCAGTGGTGATCTATCTCCCTCAGTACCTGCAGTCAAAGTGTCAGGAAGGAGAAGAATGCTGCTTGGAAGTACAGATAAAGCTGCTGCTCCTCCTTTTCCCCCCTCTATTGGTCAGTTGCCACTTGATCTGTGAATAAAATATTTATTGACTGTTCCCTAACCAGCAATCATTTTTATTTCCCCTTCTGGATTAGATAAGAGATGCAGAAAACATCCTTTGCCAGACAACTTGTCCATCGTGGCAAGCAAAACTTTTTATTGGCGACTTGTCATATGCTCGGGTTTAATGTCAGCATGATGCTTCCGAGATATGGAATGCCTACAGACAGCTAATCTGTCCAAATTCCCCTGAATCTCAATTCAGACAATACCGAATGCTGAAGTCTAATTTTTAGTCATTAGTCATTGGTCATTTACACCGTAAAATGTTTCCATTCAAAGAAAACTGAAATATGGCTGCTCCTATTTAGTGAGTGTTGACCAGGAGATACACTGGGAAAAAAAAAATATTATATGTTTTACTATCATATTTTCATATGTATGTACAGCATTTATAAATAATAGACACAGATGCTATAATACATATCATATTTTATTTCAATTAATGCTACAAATTGCTCACAGTTTTACTTTGAATGCTGTGGCATATATATATATAGTGCATGCTCCACTCTAATAAATTGCTGCTCTGATGAACTTGAAACATTACTATTCTTTGCTGTCTGCAATCAAATTTTTTTTCTGGAATCCATTTCAGTGTCATTTTTCAGTGTCTTCATCTCCTAAAGTTGCCAGTGGATAAATTACTGAGCCGATTTCTAATGATTTCCCTATCAGCAGCAAGAACGATCATTTTCAGATTGTACAATTCGTCCATAGATCGCTTGAACACCATTGCAATACTTAACAAAGGTCAATGACCACTTAAAATTCAATTTCTCTTCTGGTTGAATAAGAAGAGACACATTACAAATAAATCAACACCCTGTGAATGGAGGCTGCTGATAAATATGGAGGAAGATAAATCTATCCTTTGTCTTTGCTTTCTGTTGATACAGAGCAACATGACAATAAAATACAATACTTTCTCTTCTCCAGATCCATATCATCTCTACGGTGTGAATTTTTATTGTTATATTTTCTGGGAAATTATTTGCAGGTAAAATATTCTTAGTACTCTGTGAGTTATATACCTTTTCTCAATCATCCATAAATCCCTAAACCACTATTTTATTTTATTTTTTTAAAGTTTATAAGATGCTGTGTATATAGACAGTTATGGAAATCATTATCGACTGGTTAGTGAAGTGTCACTAATGTCACTGCCTTACAGCCTTAGAACCAGGTACCACACAGCCATCGAATATTCCTAGGAGGATACAAGAGTGTCATAACTGGAATTAGATGGACTACAAAAAACATCAACCATGAGCCATGAGGAGGAAGACATTCCCATACTCACAGGGTGGGATCTTTGCACTGCCATTGCATATAAAAATTACAGTAAGTAGGAATACATTTTCCTTTTTCCGGGCCATATCCATGGCAGCACAACAATGGGTAATATCCAAGTTATGACCAAGGAATGGAAAGAAATACACACGATTTCAAAATTATGAATGCCAAGTGACTACACACATTTCACTGGAAATTAAAAACTGATTGCCCACTATTGCCACATTATCAAATTGACTGATTCAAATGTACCACAAAATTGAAAAAATATTGGTTGAGGACCAAGCCGCCATTTTACCTGTAAGTTCCAGGGAATCCTGGCCACTGATGCTCAAGAGGGAGAAAGAGTGCTAGTGGAGAAGACCTTCGGGTACTGTATCCCCTAGTGCTTAGTAGCCTGAAAATGGCCAAGACTATCTGTCTGTCTGCTGGTGGCTAACGTAGAGACTTGAAGACTTCCTGGTACATTAAGAAAGATAAGCAGACTATCAGAATAAAGCCAGATAGCAGATCTATAGAAATAGATCCTAAAACATATATCTAGGACAAGAGGAAAAAAGTTTAATTACTCAGTCTTCATTCTAATCAATAGGCTTAGAGCTTGATTAATAATATCTTCATTAACACATAGAAAATTCAATTTTATCACTAAATTCAGGAACAGATTGGGAATTATCCTATATTGTATATTGTACATTCGGAGATTAATGTATTTTTTTAAAAACAATGTATGTAATTAAAGCAATGATACATAAATCTCATGTTGAATTCAATATTAAATACCTGTATGTAATACTTGATATGTGATTGAAAGCCACTAGAGGCAGTCTTAGTCCTGCAATTTAATTATTCCAGTTTCTAAAAACTTGCAATGATTTACATTGCACTACTAAGTGGGACAGGGGCATTGCACCCAGACCACTTCAATGAGCTGACGTGGTCTGGATAACTATAGTGTCCCTTTAAAATACAACACTATATCCAAATACACTGACACATGCAAATGCAAACATTACATACAAACACATCCCTGTACTAAAACCCTAAAAAAATATATTCAACCACCAACTCTACACGCAAAAGCACACCTGCATTTAAAAGCCAACACTACATACAAACACACACGGCCCTGAATTTAATCACAAACACTACACACAAATACATCCCTGCATTCCAATGGTAACAGTATATAGAAATACACTCGTCCTTGCACACACATAATCTATACAAAAACATGCTTACATTCAAAATGCACAAACATGTGGATCTGTGTGCACTGTGGCTCCCGTGGAGAATTGTTAATATATGAACCATTTTTAAAGAAAATATTAGTGAGCAGGCAAAAAAAATGTCTTTTATTTCTTATTGGATTAATATTCAATTGTAGGTTAAAACAGAATGGCACATTCATAAAACAAAAAATGGCAACAAAGAAAAAAAAATAAATGACCTCTGTTCAAAAGTCTGCATACCCTTAGTTCTTAATAATGTGTATTGCCCCCTTTAGCATCAATGTCAGGGTGCAGTCTTTTGTAATAGTTGTCTATGAGGCCCCTACTTCTTGCATGTGGTAAAGCTGCCCATTCATCTTTGCAAAATGTCTCCAGGTCATGCAAAGTTTTTGGTCGTCTTGCATGAATCGCATGTTTGAGATCTCCCCAGAGTGTCTCGAAGATATTAAGGTCAAGACACTGATGGCCACTCCAGAATCTTCACCTTTTTCTACTGTAACCACTGGAGGGTCAACTTGGCATTGTGCTTAGGGTCATTGTTGCTGGAAAGTCCAAGAGCGTCCCATGCACAGCCTTCGTGCAGAAGAATGCAAATTATCTGCTAGTAATTTCTGATAACATGATGCATTCATCTTGCCATCAATATTCACAAGATTCCACGTGTCTTTAGAACTAACTCCCCCCCTCCCCCCTCCACAAAAAATCAGTGAGCCTAGTGGTGTATTTGGGTTTTGTGCTGTCCTAGGCATAACAAATCTCACCACCACCTATTCACTAGACCTATGGGACAGAGTGAAGGACAGGTTCGAACTGTCATCCTTTCAGTCCCCTATGACACCTATCTGGAGAAACAAGCTCTTCATGTCTGGCCTCAAACTGACTCACTTTGCTAACTTCAAAAACAGAGACATTTCAAGGTTAGGTCACTTATACCACAATAACAAAATCATTGAATAAAACGACGTACCATACAAAAACACCTTCACAACATTTGACTACTTCAGATACATGCAGCTTAGAAGTTTCGCGTCCACCCCCATTATACAACAAGCTGGCATGGCCCCTTTAAAACAATTCAAACTGGATTGCATGAGACATCCTTCGAAGAAGGGGCAAATCTCTGACCTATACACCACATTAGTGACTCATACAACACAAATAACGCTACTTTGTATCACGGCATGGGAAACGGACCTGGGCCCCACCAATGAACCCTCCAACTGGGTAGACATATGGGAAGCAACAGCCTCCATATCCATTTGTGTGACTCACAAGGAGCAGGCATACACAATGTTATTCTGCTGGTATTTAACACCCCAATGCCTAGCTACCATGCACCTAGCACCTTTCAACCAATGCTGGAAAGGTTGCGGAGAAGTGTGAACGTTCCTCCACTGTTGGTGGACATGCCCCAAACTAAAACCCTTATGGCTAAGCATCACCGCATTGATCTCCAGACTACTTGGATGCTATTGTTCTCCAAGACCCTGGATTCTTTTACCAGAGCAGAGAACAAGGTAATTGCACACATAGCGCTAGCAACACGACGAGCAATTGCCGAATTATGGTCGACACTGCACATACCCTCACAAACCACCATTGCCAAAAAGATACAGGACAGTGCAGATATGGATAGCCTAACCTTTCAGATTTACGATACACCCAAACAGTTCCATAAGACCTGGGACCCATGGATAACCAGAGACACCACAGTACTCTGGTAGGGGCTATACACACTTTACTGATAAATGGACTAGTCCCAGGAACCTACCCCACTAAGGCAGTGACTGGCACAAACCCATCCTGATAGAAAACAGCCTCTCCTACTACCCTCAATCCTTCCCCCCATCACCTTATCCCGGGGGGTGGCTGTGGGATACTGGGGACCGCGTGATGTCTCTGACCTCCCAACTGCTTTTTACACCCCCCGCTTCTTACTCAACTTCTGGCCCTCTGGCCTTCTTCCTCCCTTCACCTCCTTTCACCTTATGCAGGACACACACACAACCACTGACTGAAACGGAACCTAACGCTGAGCACAAGCATCACAATGATAACAGGCATGCATACTGGCAACTCGACCTCTTACAACCTGCCACATTGGGAAATCTCTAATATGGCACACAACAGCACTTTACACAATCCAGGCACAACAAACCTGGAGGACTAACCCTAACAGTCGCAGGTAAACAGGCAGGACTACTCTAACATCAGCTACAAAGCACCTGTCATGAGCCTCCTCCCTTCCTAACAAGCACCTGGCTCTACAGACACAAATAAAGCATAGAAAATGACATCCTCTTGGTAAAGGGTCAGCTGGACTTACTGTATACCATGCGCACCGAACTACTGGTACCTGTATTACGCTATCCAGGATGACCGCATATGTCGGGAGCAACCCTAAAAGTGTGTTCCTGTACACCCCCTTGTATGGCTTCTGTAGAAACTGTTCATGCTTTCTATTACCTTTGTACTATGTCTAACATTTGTAATTTTACTCATAGAACAAAACATAAATAATGAATAATTAAATCCTTTTTTTTTTAAATATTTAGGTGACTTGTCCCCTGTTAACCCCATTTAAAGGTAATTAAACTCACCTTATTTACAGTGTCGCACAGGAAATCCTATTTTTAGCCAATTGTCTGAAATCGGCTAGCAGGCGGACGGGGATGGGGCCAAACGCTTGCTTGACCAATCAGCACCTCCTTGAATCAATGCATCTCTATGAGAAAAATCCAGCGTCTACATGCAGATTGTGCAGATGCTGAATGGCAGTGCTGCACACTGTGCAGCACTGCCCCAGAAAGCACCTCCACTGAAAGTGTCCCTAGGTAGCAATGTAAACACTAGGTGTTTGCATGAAAAAGCCTACAGGGAATGATTATACTCATTAGATCAACTACAATGAACTGTAGTTGTTCTGGTGACTATAGTGTCCCTTTAACTCTTATGTCAAAAGGCTGCCACCACCAAGACAGTTTATAACTGGGTTGGGGGGGGGGGAGGGGTCTTGGTACTACAAGCAAATAAAATTTACTTTGCAAACCTCTCCTTGGAATCTGGTACCTAGCACATTCCTGTACAACCAAAAAAATCATTTTCATACTGAATTCAGCCATACTGCTTCTAATAGTTGACCAATTCACGCATCCACTACACAAATCACATTTAATAACAATATTTATATATTGTGAAAATAAATTATGCATGCTCATCGTGACGTACCAGATATATTATACCCTTCAAGAAATAAATCCAAAAAAGAGATTTCCTTGATATTTGAAGTCACAGTAAAATGCAAACCTTACGACCATAGCACAATGTTCATTCTATTTTTTGCCAGTTGTTGTCAATCTCAGTTCTAAGACTGCATTTGTCTTTATGCTATGCATGTTTCTGTACAAGATACACAAGTCTATAATTTGTTTGCAAATATGCATTCAGTTGTTTGAATAAAATACTTATACTGCAGTCATTTATTCACATGAAATCTGACTATGATTCAATCTAAAGTATTTCTATATTTCTCACCCATCACCCAGCGATAATGAATTGCCACAAGATTCATGAGTTTGGATTGCTTTCCTGAGTTGTTAGGATGTCCCCAGATTAAGATGTTTCCCGTCACCTATTCCTTCCTAAAGTACATTACGAATAATGAATGTCGTATATTTTAACTCATTAACTAAAAGCAAATATTTGATTTCTGCTCACCAGCAATCACTTAATACCTTTTAAGATCTTCCTGATTCATTTAAGAACCTCCATAGAACTGTAAATGTTAATTAATAATCATATGATCTTGATGATGATGTTCTTGGGAAGTTATATCCATACAGCTGTCACAGCAAATTTATGGCTTTTGGTAATTATTTAACAGGCATTGTTCAGTGATCTGGAGAGATGAAACTATTTGATACCTACTATTTAACAGGCTGATAACTCTACTTTGAACTCTACGGTGTATCAGAAGGGAGAATGCATTTATTATTAATAGTACTCTTAAAAGGGGAATCACTGAAGGTTCTCTAGGGTTATACATCACTGATATGCGCACATTAAAAAAAAGTAGTTCCATTTGGTTTGGATTATCTCAATAAAACATTTTTTTTGGAAATTTTCAGGCAAACCAAATTTTGCTTGCGTCCAAAACACGGAGTCTAAATATTTATTTTTTGAACCCCATATTAATAATGGAAGTTTGAATAACACTTATAAAAGTGAGCACCCATCTCAGGGTAATTACAACTACTGACTTTGCAGCTTTTGCTTTCAATTTTTTATTGCTGGATAAGCTTTCCAACGGATTTAGTATTTGATCTGATTTAATATATATATATATATAACATCCAAATGAAACGCTAGCACTCAAGGACTTCAAAATCAAAAGTAAAAAGATGTAATCCGGTTTGTCAGATAGTCGACGTTTCAGTCCACCTTTGTGAACTTTCTTCAGGACATAAAATACATTACATAAAACATTAAACTTAAATAGGAAAGACTAACTTACCCAACCATCTTCACCTGTGCATTAGCGTGTTCTGCTCCCCAATGCGCATGCGTGTCGTTAGACTCCTCCCCCTCTGATGTCAGAGTACAACGTGCCCATCACCTTGGTAACATGTACACAGATCACGTAGCAGGGATTTCTATGGGCGTGTCCCCTGTTCCAAAACTAGTAAATAACAAACTAAAGTGTCAATAAAGTCTGATCAATATTGAACAATTAATGTCAAAATTAATAAATAAGTGTATATAGGGGTTACAATAGAACGTGAACCCGGAAGTGGATACCTTCAAATATCGATGTGGATCTGCACTCAAGGTGCCTTACATTTAACTGTCTATCCTAACTACTTATTTGTAAATACAGATCACACTATGATATATGTGATAAAGTGACAGTGCTTAAATCTAATAAGGGTAAGTGTTAATTTCCATTAAAGTGATAAAGTGCCAGTGCTACTGTATGTGTGAAAAATACATAAATACAAATAGTGTATAAATATAGTGATACTATGGAGACCACGTAAAGTGCTTCATGCGCAAGGTGTATGAATTATATACAAGATAAGTACAATACATGCAACATCAATAGGGGGATATATTGCTATTCTTGGGTTGCAGTGTGACATTATATACAATAACTAACTATTTACAAAAATACAATATGTATATATCTGCTACATATAAGTGCTGCTCCCATATTCATTAATTAAATTCCAAATGGCATGTTTAAATTACTTTCAAACCTATTTATGGAGTAGGGTTCTAAATAGTGTAATCACTAAAACATGGATCCCTTTACTCTACTAGGTATATCTAAATCTATATAGCTTTAATTTAGAAATCTAACTTGTGGTCCATAGTGGTTCCACAGGGAGTGCACACTACTGTCATATATACAAATGTAAAAAATATAAAATAAATAGGGCTAACTATCCAAAAAAATAAATTAAAGATGTGAATGTTAATTTTCAGGCAAACCAAATTTAGCTTGCGTCCAAAAAAGGAAGTGTAATATTTTTTTATTTTTTTTTTAAAGGATAAACCTACGGGATTCATTATGAACCCCATATTAATAATGGAAGGTTGAATAACACTAATAAAAGTGAGCACCCATCTCAGGGTAATTACAACTACTGACTGGGCAGCTTTTGCTTTGAATTTATTATTGCTGGATAAGCTTTCCAACGGATTTACTATTTGATCTGATTTAATATAGATTTAATATATACATATATATATAGATGAAAAAAGCCAGCACTCTGGGTCTTGTAAATAAAAACTTCTCAGGTTTTATTCCAACAGTCAACGTTTCAGTTCTAATAGAACTTTCTTCAGGACATAAATGACCCATCCATCTATACATTGTGCAGTCGAGCACCAGGGAATACTTCAAGGGATAGCTGGAGTGCACAATTGTTTGGTATTGTATATATATATATATACTTTTAAAATGATTAAATATTAGGAAAACTATTTTAATTTTTTATATATCAATATTTTTAGAGTGAAATATTAATATTTTTTAGGGAGAGATTTTTTTAAATATGTAAACAAGCTGAAAAAATATTTGGAAAGGTTTATCCAAAAAAAACATATAAAACATTTTGGAAAGCTTATCCAACACTATTAAATCAAGGCCTGACATAACCCCACTTCTCTATAAGTGTAGGGATCTATGTTACTTTGGGGTTAAGCCCCAACTGTTTCTGGAACCTAGAAAGGCTCCCATTGTGGACACTATAGGCACCCAGACCACTTCAGCTCATTGAAGTGGTCTAGGTGCAATGTCACTTAACCCTACAGGGTTTCAGAGAAACTGCAATAATTACCTTGCGGGGTTCAGTCCTCCTCTAGTGGCTGTCACTTCTGGGTGCTTAGGTGACTTTTGGTCTTCTAAATGACGTTGGATGTCACGCTCAGCATGCAGCATCACTGGAATCCCCATAGGAAAGCACTGAATAATGCTTTCCTATGGGGAAATCCTAAGGCAAGCATGGCCATTACAGTGATGTGGGCAGAGCTTGATGAATGACTGAAGCCATTTTAGCCCCTTCAGCGACATGGGATTGGTGGCAGGAGGGATTGGGGCACTGAAGGATTCTATAGTGTCAGGAAAATGAGTTTATTTTCCTGGCACTAGATAATCCCTTTAAACAGGACCTTGTAGAATATCCTATGTAGATGATACATTCTAAATTTATTTTACTGTAATTTTGATTTGTATCTTTAGTTTAAAAAATAAGAAATATAAAATATCAAGTTAAATGAAGTTTAATCTATCACCATGTTCTTATGAAGCTATTTAGAGAGGAAATGTAAGTAAAGTTCTGTGTAATATAATGACAATTTATGAATCACATAATAGAAATAATGTTCATTCTTTATTGAAAATTTTCGGCAGAAAGCATCTACAAAGAGTCTTTGTTGTACACTGCCAGAAGATCTGCTGGTAGTTTGGTAGCACAGTATGGAACAACAGTCACATTGTGACATGCAGTTTTTAATATATTGGTAGACTATATATTTAAAACATAATGCGGGTGGGGATGGGGGGAGAGAGGGGGGGTTGCCAAGAGACTGATGGAGATGGAGGTGTAGGGATCTAGCTCTGAGTCCAGAGGCCCTGTACTGCATGGTTTCACAGCCTTTATAGCAGCCCTACAGACTGCAAACATCAAGTTTGGCAGGATGGCACACAAGGGGCTGAAAAAACATAAAAAATTATCTGTTGCATATTCAAATATCTTCTCTCTCATCTCCCACAGAATGGGCACAAGATTGCACTGACAAGCTGCCATCACCATCCTCCTGCTCTGACAAAAGTTATATCACATCAATATCAGTACTCTTGCCTGTGCCAGCGACTGACACATCTATACAAAAAATGCTAAACAAGCGAAAGTCCTCATTGAGGGTGGATTTGTCTAAGATGGCAAATTACATCAAGGCTGAAGGCCATAGAGGAAAATCCTACTCATCTGGAACACACAACTCCCTATTCGGCCACAGAAGCCGATTTTTTTTAAATTGGAAGGCAAAGTTTAGACTTCGAGCACTGTGAATGATGGAACAACAGAAGGATTGGAGGCATACCTGACTTCAGAACTAAACAATTGTGTAACTCACCTGTTCCATTCTCTTGCTCCAGACATTCCAGAGCAGAAATTACTCCTGGATCACATTTACAGATTACCAAGGCCTAAACAATGTGATCACAAAACGTCACTACTTTAGAGGAAAGGAAAAAGTGATGCGAGCCTCAAGAATGCCTGGATCCCTAACTGGATGCTTTGCTGACATAAAATTTTTGTCGACCTCTCCTCACACACAATGATTAAGCAAAAAGCTTTTGCCTTTATCACGAAGGCCTTGAGAGAGGTCTACCTCATCCAGAAGTAGGGCTTCTCAGCGAGGCCGATTGTAAAAAGGAATGGAACAGAGATAGTGATCTCAACACCAGAGGATGACCTTAAAATATTGTGCTGATGGCACAACTTAGCTGCCATGGAGAATTTAGCCCAAATATCACTGCCTAAAGCCTCAAGTAAACTACAACCAGACTGGTAGAAAGTTGCCACATCTGAGTGACTAACTTAGTAACTAACTTGGACTACCTGGTTTAGCTTCATTCTCTCTCATGATAGTGCTGTTGGAGGGTGGTTGGAGATTCCCAATGCTCAAACTTTCGTCTCATATCTTTTCTAAATAGTGACTAAGTTGATTAAATTGGTCCTTTATGAACAGGGTATTGATTCAATTTGTTTTCCCAACAACTCTAAAATCTGGCACTATACAATATTTCATCAGCACGGGTCTTCACACGAATGGCACCTGCCAAGGTTGCCCACTGTTTCCTTTTTATAATGTCCCTAGTAGTACCGCTAGCTCAGAGCATGTCCAGTCCCCAAAATCCAAAACATTCCTATCAAAGACAGAGATAAGTGCTTGTCATTATTTGCAGGTGATATTATATTGACTCTGAGAAACTCAGATAGCTCAATTCCTGCACTCCTACATATCCTGCAAAAATACAGCCCTCCTACATCTCCTGCAAAAAATACAGCAAAATTTCCTTCTACAAACTTAACCAGGTGAAAACTCAGGAACTCCCAATAGCTTTGTTGATACCCAAAGTAATAGCAAAATATTGCTTTTACTGGAGATCTAAACACATCACATATTTGGGTATTAAACTGCCTAAAATCATCCATTTAATATGTCAATATAAATGCAACCCATTAGTGCAAGCGTGTAGAGAAGAATAAGCTAAATTGAAAAATGCACTACTTACCCAGGCAGAAAAAATCAACACAATATAAATGATGACACTTCCTGGACTGGTATATATATTTAGACTACTACCAATTGCTATCCCTTCCTTGTTTTGCAAAACTATTAAAAAAAACTATTTAATGCCTTTTTCCGGGACAACTGAAAAGCATGGCTTCTACTTGCTTTATTGCAAAAACACTTTGCTACGGGAGGAATTGGGATCCCTAATGTGGCCCTCTAATACAGGGCCTCCGTGCTGCAAGCTATAACTCCCCTATACTTACCTAAAGGCACAGTGCAGTGAGTAGACATGGATGTATAGCAAGAGTGTGCTACTTTTATATAAAATAATCTTTGGACCCCCAAACACCTTCTACAGATTCAATGAGAATTTTTCCCTACCTCTGAAATCACTGTAAAGATTTGGGATCATTTTCTTGAATATCTTAAACTAAATCAATATTTTCTTCATGTGCTGCCAAAATCAGCTCTACTGGCCATATCACCATGGTTATCAGTACATAAATGTATTGCTAAAGGTCGAACAAGTACTAATAGATAGGGAAATTCTACCTTTTCTGTAATTACAAGAAAAGTATTGTTTAACCCAAACTATATTTTTCCTTATCTACACCTTAAAAATATTGTTACATCTCAGGTGATAACACCAGTTCATGCTAACCTTCCACTAGGGGCGCATATGCCTAAAACTCTCTTGGTGTGCAAAAAGTCACTGGAAGACATTACACCAAACACACACCTTTATGAAATGCTGGGACTGGAGACTGGCCTACATTTGTTGGCAATAGATTGGGTACTGTCTATAAATGTCCTAGAGCAGGAGTGCCCAAAGGTAGAGCCCCAGATGTTGTAGAACTACAACTTCCATGATGCTTTGCAGGCATTTAGAATGGAAAAGCATCATGGAAGTTGTAGTTTTAAAACATTTGGGGATCTACCTTTTGTGCACCCCAGCCCTAGAGGCTAGCACTAGCTCCTATCATCATATCGATCCTAGCACTAGCTCCTACCATCAAACTGGTTTATCACTGGTATTTAACACCAAGTAGACTACACATAATGAATAACTCCATTCACTCTCTCTGTTGGAAATGCAAAAGATACGAGGGTAGCATGGCACATATTTCCTGGTCTTGCACAGCACTGCAGCAATTTTAGAAAGAGATTACACAGCTAATGTATTTCCTGTTCCTCCAGCCTCCTCTATATGACCTCTACTGTTTCCTGTTATTATTCCCACAAGCTTATGCCTTCCACTAAAAAGTGTTAGGCTCCCTTATCTTTCTATCAGTGAGACAACTAATAGCACTCATATGTAGTGTTGTCGCGAACCCAAAATTTTCGGTTCGCGAACGGCGAACGCGAACTTCCGCAAATGTTCGCGAACCGGCGAACCGCGCGAACCGCCATTGACTTCAATGGGCAGGCGGATTTTAAAACCAACAGGGACTTTTTCTGGCCACAAAAGTGATGGAAAAGTTGTTTCAAGGGGACTAACACCTGGACTGTGGCATGCCGGAGGGAGATCCATGGCAAAACTCCCATGGAAAATTGCACAGTTGATGCAGAGTCTGCTTTTAATCCATAAAGGGCAGAAATCACCTAACATTGACACCTGTCCTCAAAGCCACTGATACACACTGACACAGAGCAGAATAGAGACTGTTCCCCGTCCTCAGAGACCATGATACACACTGACACAGAGCAGAATAGAGACTGTTACCCCTACATAGGGTCACTTGGCAGATATGGCGGGGTCGTGGGAGGGGGAGGATGACTTTCACCTCTTCCCCTGTTACATTCCCGTTGTGCTGTGACATCACCCTTATACGCTGTGTAAAGCATACTATTTAATTTGATCAGCATGGCCACTTGAGTTTTTATAGTTTTCACGCTGCTTGTAGTTTATATATGGTTCACAAAAATCAAACAAACGATAAAGTAAACATGTAAGGATTCAGAATATTCTTTCAAACCCTTACACATTGTGTGTACGTATTTTTTGTCTTAAGATGGGGGCTTTAAAGAGGCTTACGTTGTTTCTATGATGTGCATAACATGTTCTTGTAAATGTTTGTTAAATTTTTCCTGGAATTTTAATTTTTGAATCTGAATAAAGATAGTCAAATCCCTGATACACACTGACACAGAGCAGAATAGGGACTGTTCCCCCTACATAGGGTCACTTGGCAGATATGGATTGACACCTATCCTAATGATCCCTGATACACACTGACACAGAGCAGAATAGAGACTGTTCCCCCTACATAGGGTCACTTGGAAGATATGGATTGACACCTGTCCTCAAAACCCCTGATACACACTGACACAGAGAAGAATAGGGACTGTTCCCCGTACATAGGGTCACTTGGCAGATATGGATTGACACCTGTCCTCAAAACCCCTGATACACACTGACACAGAGCAGAATAGGGACTGTTCCTCCTACATAGGGTCACTTGGCAGATATGGATTGACACCTGTCCTCAAAACCCCTGATACACACTGACACAGAGCAGAATAGGCACTGTTCCCCCTACATAGGGTCACTTGGCAGATATGGATTGACACCTGTCCTCAAAACCCCTGATACACACTGACACAGAGCAGAATAGAGACTGTTCCCTGTCCACAGAGACCATGATACACACTGACACAGAGCAGAATAGAGACTTTCACCGTCCACAGAGACCATGATACACACTGACACAGAGCAGAATAGAGACTGTTCCCCGTCCACAGAGACCATGATAAACACTGACACAGAGCAGAATAGGGACTGTTCCCCCTACATAGGGTCACTTGGCAGGTATGGATTGACACCTGTCCTCAAAGCCCCTGATACACACTGACACAGAGCAGAATAGAGACTGTTCCCTGTCCACAGAGTCCATGATACACACTGACACAGAGCAGAATAGAGACTGTTCCCCGTCCACAGAGACCATGATACACACTGACACAGAGCAGAATAGGGACTGTTCCCCCTACATAGGGTCACTTGGCAGGTATGGATTGACACCTGTCCTCAAAGCCCCTGATACACACTGACACACTGACGCAGAATAGAGACTGTTCCCTGTCCACAGAGTCCATGATACACACTGACACAGAGCAGAATAGAGACTGTTCCCCGTCCACAGAGACCATGATACACACTGACACAGAGCAGAATAGAGACTGTTCCCTGTCCACAGAGTCCATGATACACACTGACACAGAGCAGAATAGAGACTGTTCCCCGTCCACAGAGACCATGATACACACTGACACAGAGCAGAATAGAGACTGTTCCCTGTCCACAGAGTCCATGATACACACTGACACAGAGCAGAATAGAGACTGTTCACCGTCCACAGAGACCATGATACACACTGACACAGAGCAGAATAGAGACTTTCACCGTCCACAGAGACCATGATACACACTGACACAGAGCAGATTAGAGACTGTTCCCCGTCCACAGAGACCATGATACACACTGACACAGAGCAGAATAGGGACTGTTCCCCCTACATAGGGTCACTTGGCAGGTATGGATTGACACCTGTCCTCAAAGCCCCTGATACACACTGACACAGAGCAGAATACAGACTGTTCCCTGTCCACAGAGTCCATGATACACACTGACACAGAGCAGAATAGAGACTGTTCCCCGTCCACAGAGACCATGATACACACTGACACAGAGCAGAATAGGGACTGTTCCCCCTACATAGGGTCACTTGGCAGGTATGGATTGACACCTGTCCTCAAAGCCCCTGATACACACTGACACACTGACGCAGAATAGAGACTGTTCCCTGTCCACAGAGTCCATGATACACACTGACACAGAGCAGAATAGAGACTGTTCCCCGTCCACAGAGACCATGATACACACTGACACAGAGCAGAATAGAGACTGTTCACCGTCCACAGAGACCATGATACACACTGACACAGAGCAGAATAGAGACTGTTCCCCGTCCACAGAGACCATGATGCACACTGACACAGAGTAGAATAGGGACTGTTCCCCCTACATAGGGTCACTTGGCAGGTATGGATTGACACCTGTCCTCAAAGCCCCTGATACACACTGACACAGAGCAGAATAGAGACTGTTCCCTGTCCACAGAGTCCATGATACACACTGACACAGAGCAGAATAGAGACTGTTCCCCGTCCACAGAGACCATGATACACACTGACACAGAGCAGAATAGAGACTGTTCCCTGTCCACAGAGTCCATGATACACACTGACACAGAGCAGAATAGAGGCTGTTCCCCCTCCACAGAGACCATGATACACACTGACACAGAGCAGAATAGAGACTGTTCCCCGTCCACAGAGACCATGATACACACTGACACAGAGCAGAATAGAGACTGTTCCCCGTCCACAGAGACCATGATACACACTGACACAGAGCAGAATAGGGACTGTTACCCCTACATAGGGTCACTTGGCAGGTATGGATTGACACCTGTCCTCAAAGCCCATGATACACACTGGGGGGAGCTACTGTCCTCCCCAACCCCTGCGCGGTGGGTGGGGGCCATAAATCACAATGGGGGGGCCTACTTTCCTCCCCCCCGGCCCCCATCCCTGCGCGGTGGGTGGGGGGCATAAATCACAATGGGACGGACCTACTGATAGGAGTGGAGTATTGTTCATATCAGTTTAATACCTTCCGCGTCTCCTATCAGTGGACGTGTATATGGCAGCCATTTTAGGAACCGCACACCTGGGACCCGAGCAAGGTCACCTCGTTCAAGCTGCTCTGGTTCCTTGATGAGCCAGCTGCCCGTGAGTTAACATGTCCCGTGGAGAAGCACTCTGTCCTGTAAAGCCTCACCACAAAAAAAATAAATAAATAACAGCACTCGGAGTGGTGAGTTTAGTAAATGTTCATATCAGTTTAATACCTTCCGCGTCTCCTATCAGTAAACGTGTATATGGCAGCCATTTTAGGAACCGCACACCTGGGACCCGAGCAAGGTCACCTCTTTCAACAGGCGACATGATTTGGCCCTGTAAAACTATCCTGGATATTCTCTACAATTTCTATGGATATGGCATTGATTTATGTAACAGGGAGATGGAAGAAGATGCTTGGTCGGTCCTCTTACTTGAAATTTGGGGCACTGCGCGGGCAAGCTAATGTGCCACCAGATAGGAGTGGTGAGTTTAGTATTGTTCATATCAGTTTAATACCTTCCGCGTCTCCTATCAGAGGACATGTATATGGCAGCCATTTTAGGAACCGCACACCTGGGACCCGAGCAAGGTCACCTCTTTCAACAGGCGACATGATTTGGCCCTGTAAAACTATCCTGGATATTCTCTACAATTTCTATGGATATGGCATTGATTTATGTAACAGGGAGATGGAAGAAGATGCTTGGTCGGTCCTCTTACTTGAAATTTGGGGCACTGCGCGGGCAAGCTAATGTGCCACCAGATAGGAGTGGTGAGTTTAGTATTGTTCATATCAGTTTAATACCTTCGGCGTCTCCTATCAGAGGACATGTATATGGCAGCCATTTTAGGAACCGCACACCTGGGACCCGAGCAAGGTGACCTCTTTCAACAGGCGACATGATTTGGCCCTGTAAAACTATCCTGGATATTCTCTACAATTTCTAAGGATATGGCATTGATTTATGTAACAGGGAGATGGAAGAAGATGCTTGGTCAGTCCTCTTACTTGAAATTTGGGGCACTGCGCGGGCAAGCTAATGCGCCACCAGATAGGAGTGGTGAGTTTAGTATTGTTCTGATCAGTTTAATACCTTCCGCGTCTCCTATCAGTGGACGTGTAAATGGCAGAGATTTTTAATTGTTGAATCACCTCCCCTTTTTAGGCCAAGGTGGGAAGATGCTTAGACCACTGGTATATTGGTGCCATCTTGGAGGATTTTTTTTTGGTTTGGTTTTTGAAGCCACAGTGCTGCACCAGTGGGCCTAAAAATTAGGCATGTACACATGCCTGAAAAATTTGGTATTGTTGCAGCCGCTGCTGTAGCAGCGGCCAGAAAAATTGATGTTTGTTTCACAGGCAGAAAGTGCCCTAAAACATGGCGGCTTGAACCCTAGTTGGTGGCGGATAAGTCACGCAAGTCAAACGTCATTCAGAGCTAAAATACAGCAGCGTGTGGACCATTTTTAGCCCAAGGCAGCTCATCTCATCAGGCCTTTTTTAATCGAATGTATCGCCCAGTGTCAGTCCCTTCGGGATCCATCCCTCATTCATCTTAATAAAGGTGAGGTAATCTAGACTTTTTTGTAATATGGACTGACAGTGAGAAATAAATATACCCAATGGGATGAAATAACAGTAGGGCTGCGTCACATACAAGGGAGCGACTTATTAAATGAAACCGAAAAGATATAACTGGTATGTGAGCGCTCCAATTAATTATGCAGATCTACATAAAAATCAAGATGAAAATATCAATAAACTTAAAAATGACCAATCTCGCCGAGATCACCACAATGACCACCATAAACCACAATTGAATGTACTGGGTGAGTCTTATCTGAATCAGAATACTCTACACATATATATAAGAGTATAACAAAATATCATTTATTGTATAATAAACCAATCATAAAAAATGAAACAACATCTCAAAACGTCCAGTATCAGATGTAATCGTGATGAATAGTAAGGGGCCCCTTATTCATATTCTTGTCGACAAAGGACTGATGTAAAAAATCCGAGATGTGCACATTAGCATAAAAACTATATGTGAACTCAAAAAAGTTCAAGCAGTAGGCTCCAGTCCAGTCCGTGAAAAAATATATAAGTGGATAAACGGATAGTGCCCAGACGACCAAGCCGTCTTACGGAGAGGGAGCTCAAACACCAGCCAAACACCCTGGTCAAGACTAAGAGGGAAGCGATAGGGATGGCCCCAAAGGTGAAAAATCACATCCAGATATGGAAAACTATGGGGATATCACTTCAGCAACTTACCCTATCCGTCCGACCATCGGGTGAGAAACTGGGAGCACATAAACTCCAAACCGTGAGGGCTGCAGGAAAAAGGCCGTTCTCGCCAGGTCGCTTGCCGAAAATCAATGGCGGGTCGTAAAGGACGAATCGGCTGGGAAGTTCAAATCCGTCGGCGGTGTGGTGAGGTAGCAGACAGCACGTCTACACGTTTCGTCCTAGCTGGAGGACTTTTTCAAGACAATGTCTGCTGTCTAAGAGCCGGGTTTATATACCCACTCTTAATTGATTCATAGAATGGTCATGATTGTTAATTGATTCATAGAATGGTCATGATTGTTAATTGATAAACTGAGATCATTACAGATCTAAAGTAAATGGTCATAATTGTTAATTGATAAACTGAGATCATTACAGATCTAAAATAAAATATGCTGCAAGTGGATAGAAAAACACAAAATATAATAAATGAAAACATATATCCTTATTAGGACAATCTCATATTATTAACATCGAAAAATTATATATATATAGACATAAAATAAAGATTAAAAATATATTTTTATTTTTACTTTTATTTTTACTAATAAAGTATTTCAATCTCAAGTTTAACAGAGATAATTAATCAATCTTGATTTGTGAGCCTTTTTTTAAAAATAATAATAATGATAATATAGTTCAATTGTTTTATAAAAATCTGTTATTTATATATATTAGATTAGGAACAAGAACATTAAAATAAATGTTGAGCACTATATTTTTGTATATATATTTATATGTATAATTAAGAAAAAGAACATTGGAAAAAAATGCTGAACACTCATATAGGATTCATATAAGTGTTAAAGAGACCATGGGGTCTAAGGTGAATCGTAATATATATGTGGTTCCCGATTCATCCTCTCCCACATATAGAGACAGTGAAAGATCTTTCACTCACAGGGACAAATAAGTATGTCTTCCAAATTTTAAATGTTACATTCCACTTCTTCATTTAACCCATTAGGAGTAAGTGTGTTGAGTCTAAAGATCCATTTAGTTTCTGCTGTAATTAAGGCTAATTTTCTATTGGGTATATTCTCTGCAATATGCTCGATGCCCATTACTAAAAGCTGTGAAGGGTTACTGTCATGGGCCATTTGGAAGTGTCTGGCTACTGGAGATTTTTTATCACGGTTGCTGATGGCTCGTCTGTGTTCCCTGAACCTGGCTTTTAATGGTCTCGAAGTCTGACCTACATATAGCAAGTCACAAGTACATATCAACAGATATACCACAAATGAGGTATTGCACGAGATTCTAGTGGTTGTATGGAAGTTCTCATCTTTAGAGGAAGGGGGAAAATTCTTTTTTCCGTGACATATGTGTTGGCAGGTTAAGCATCGGGTGGCACCACATTTGAAATTTCCTGCTTCACATAATATCGATGTTTGATTAGTTTTTGCAGTCGGAAATTTGGAAGGGGCCAATAGGTTCTTTAGATTCCTATTTTTACGGAATGTTACTCTGGGTACTTCAGGGATACTGAAACGAAGCCATGGATCCAACCGCAGAATAGACCAATGATTGTTTAGGATATGAATGATCTGGTTGTACGCCCTATTGTACGTTGTCGAGAAGATGGGACCTTTATTCTGACCCACCTCTCTAGTACTGATGTGAAAGTCTATCCTCGGTTTAGGTCTCCTTATTATCGGATGATTCTCCAATAGAGATAGAATCTCCCTATGTTTGACTGAGGGGGAAGGTGATGAAATCAGTATATCAGCTGCAAACCCAGGGATAATTATAGAGTTCTTTCCGTCCATTCCAATTTTACGCTGGTTGATAAGGGAATCTCTATTGAGCCCTCTAGCCTTCTGGTACGCCCTAACAATGATGCTAGGGTCATAATTCTTATCCAGAAATCGCTGGCAAAGGTCCAACGACTCCTCTTCAAAATTCTCCAAAAAGGAACAATTGCGTCGGAGCCTGGTGAACTGGCTAAACGGGATATTATTAATCCACGTAGGATGATGACCACTCGTGGAGTGTAAAAAACCATTGACATCCACCTGTTTTTTATATGTTCTGGTGTGGACATAACCAGGTTTCCCACTCAGGATTAAATCCAGAAATTCAATAGTAGATCTATTTTTGTTGCTCGTGAAGGAGAGCCCCCACTCGTTGTTATTGAGACTTTGAACGAACTCCTCAGCTTCATTTAGATCACCTTCCCAAATGATCAGGATGTCATCAATGAAGCGTTTGTAGAATTTCAGGTGCCTCTTCCAGATAGGGTTATGGTAGATGTTGGAATGCTCCCATAAACCCATAAAGATGTTGGCGTATGCTGGGGCAAAGCTCGCCCCCATTGCTGTCCCTTTCTTCTGTAAATAAAATTGCCCATTGAAACTAAAATAGTTGTGGGTTAAAATGAAGGATATACTTTCAACAATGGCTTCCACTTGAAATCGTGGAAGAAGGGGGTCTTCCAAAAGGAAATGTTTGACCGCTTTCAAACCTAACTGGTGGTCAATGTTGGAGTATAAGGCCGCCACGTCAATCGTTAGCCAGCAGAAGTTCTCCTGCCACACAACCTCCTGCATCAGAGACAACACGTGTCCTGTATCTTTAATGTAGGAGGGGAGGTGAATCATAATTTTTTGAAGGTGAGTGTCTACCCATTTTGAGAGTGGTGCAGTCAGAGAACCAATAGATGAAATGATGGGTCTCCCCGGCGGGTTGGTGAGAGATTTATGAATCTTGGGGAGAAAATAAAAAATGGGGATATTGCCTTCACCAGAGAGGAGGAAACCTTTCTCCATTTTGTCAATAACCTTCATGTCAAACATCTTATTTACCCAAATCCGTAATTCTTTGGTAAAGCGGGTTGAGGGGTTGAAGGTAAGAACTTGATAGTATTCTTGGTCTCCAAGAATTCGATTGGCTTCACCCAAGTAGTCCTCTCTATTGAGAAGGACAATCCCTCCTCCCTTGTCTGCTCCCTTTATGATGATGTTATTATCCTTTTTAAGGCCCTTTAGGGCTGACATTTCGAGATTAGTAAGATTGTGTTCCAATTTACGATCTTTCTGTTGCTTCTCAAGATCCAGGACCAGGTGTTTAAAATCCTTCATAACCAATTCATAGAAGATAGGAATGAACCCTCCTTTGTCGGCTAGAGGATAGTATGTAGAACGAGTTTTAAGTCCTGTAGATACACTAGCCTCCAACACCTCCAGGGCATCAACTTCCCCAAGGGCTTCAGTTTGATCATTTAGTAGGCTCATCAGGTTCTTCAGAATGATTTTATCTTGTGGATCATTTAGAAAGAACGAAGCCGTGTGAACGCTATTGGCATCCTTGATATTAAACGACCTGGTTAAGGTTAATTTTCTAATAAATTGGTTAAGATCTCGAAATAGATCTAGGATATCCGGATTCCTAAACGGAGCAAAACTCAGACCCTTGTTGAGTAAGGAGATCTCAGGTGCGGTCAATACATGGGTGGATAGGTTGAAAATTCCAGTTATGGGAGGCATCTCATCTTGTTGGGGTTTGTTTCCCTTTCCTCTCGTTCCCCTGTGGGTGCATCTCTTTTCTTGCTCCCTATTTTGGAAAAAAGTGGGAACGTTTTGGGTCGATCCACAGGGCTCTCTTCTAAAAAATGAGCCTCAACTGGATTATCCCGGTGGAGAACTCTGGGGGGTTTGGGACGCGCTCCTAGTTCCTCATGCTTGGTCCGGGGACCTGACCCCTCCATGGAACCTCGGTCTGTGGTCTCCAATAAGGGGATAAAGTTGGGGTTGTCCTGTCTCCTCCATCGGTCACGATGAGGTGTATTGGCGGTATAATGAGTACCTTTCTCTTTCTGATAGTGATTATTTCTGGTACGGTGGTTCTGATTGAAGGAATTGTATGGTTTGGATTGGACAGCTTCAGCATAGGTCTTCGGGCTCCATTGGGGAGTCCTCTTGGATCCATAGGAGTGATTAGCATAGTTGGTACTCCTTTTTCCTTTAGTTGGCTGGAAATGGTCAGGGTATTGACTTCTAGAATCCTTCCTCGGAAAAGGAGTAGTTGTGTCCCTTTTCGATCTCAAGGTCTTTCTTTGCCAATTTCTGATGCAGCCACTTGCATAGTCCTTTAGGTCCCTTGTGTATTTGGTGTTCTTTTTGGTGACCAGGTCTTTCTCAAATCTAATAATCCTATTGTTCATAGTAGTATCCAATTCTGTTATTGAGTCGGGTTGGTCAGTGGTATTGATCTTTGAATGAATTATTTCGATCTCCTTTTCAGTCTTTTTCAATCTGTATTCTCTATACCTAACCAGAATTCTCATGAGTATCATAGAGCAGTTATCTAAGGCTACCAACCATTCATTTTCCAATTCAGAATGGTCCGTAAAAAAAGGTTTCTTGTCAAACCTCAGGCCTCTTGGGATCAGTTTTTGATCAAGATATTTTTCTAACAATGCATGATCCCACCAATCCCTCATCTCAGTTTTTAGTTGTTTCTCTAACTCGAAAAAGAGGGATTTTAGGGAAGGTTCTGATATGTGGGAGGAAAAGTTCTCATCTTTATCTTTTTCTATTAATAAATTTAACCTTCTGCTATTCCTTTCTGTAAGGCTAAGGAGGGGCATAATCGTAACTGAGTAGAAATAAACTATTAAAATCTAAACAGGGGATGGAAAGGCTAATCGGTATACTCAATGTCAGACCAAAACGGCGCTCAGAACACAGAAAACAAAATGTAAATGTAATATGGACTGACAGTGAGAAATAAATATACCCAATGGGATGAAATAACAGTAGGGCTGCGTCACATACAAGGGAGCGACTTATTAAATGAAACCGAAAAGATATAACTGGTATGTGAGTGCTCCAATTAATTATGCAGATCTACATAAAAATCAAGATGAAAATATCAATAAACTTAAAAATGACCAATCTCGCCGAGATCACCACAATGACCACAATAAACCACAATTGAATGTACTGGGTGAGTCTTATCTGAATCAGAATACTCTACACATATATATAAGAGTATAACAAAATATCATTTATTGTATAATAAACCAATCATAAAAAATGAAACAACATCTCAAAACGTCCAGTATCAGATGTAATCGTGATGAATAGTAAGGGGCCCCTTATTCATATTCTTGTCGACAAAGGACTGATGTAAAAAATCCGAGATGTGCACATTAGCATAAAAACTATATGTGAACTCAAAAAAGTTCAAGCAGTAGGCTCCAGTCCAGTCCGTGAAAAAATATATAAGTGGATAAACGGATAGTGCCCAGACGACCAAGCCGTCTTACGGAGAGGGAGCTCAAACACCAGCCAAACACCCTGGTCAAGACTAAGAGGGAAGCGATAGGGATGGCCCCAAAGGTGAAAAATCACATCCAGATATGGAAAACTATGGGGATATCACTTCAGCAACTTACCCTATCCGTCCGACCATCGGGTAAAAAAGATAAAATCATTCTGAAGAACCTGATGAGCCTACTAAATGATCAAACTGAAGCCCTTGGGGAAGTTGATGCCCTGGAGGTGTTGGAGGCTAGTGTATCTACAGGACTTAAAACTCGTTCTACATACTATCCTCTAGCCGACAAAGGAGGGTTCATTCCTATCTTCTATGAATTGGTTATGAAGGATTTTAAACACCTGGTCCTGGATCTTGAGAAGCAACAGAAAGATCGTAAATTGGAACACAATCTTACTAATCTCGAAATGTCAGCCCTAAAGGGCCTTAAAAAGGATAATAACATCATCATAAAGGGAGCAGACAAGGGAGGAGGGATTGTCCTTCTCAATAGAGAGGACTACTTGGGTGAAGCCAATCGAATTCTTGGAGACCAAGAATACTATCAAGTTCTTACCTTCAACCCCTCAACCCGCTTTACCAAAGAATTACGGATTTGGGTAAATAAGATGT
This sequence comes from Pelobates fuscus, assembly GCF_036172605.1. Classification (NCBI taxonomy): domain Eukaryota; kingdom Metazoa; phylum Chordata; class Amphibia; order Anura; family Pelobatidae; genus Pelobates; species Pelobates fuscus. The sequence continues at coordinate 44,201,099 of NC_086317.1, read as the reverse complement.
TTGACATGAAGGTTATTGACAAAATGGAGAAAGGTTTCCTCCTCTCTGGTGAAGGCAATATCCCCATTTTTTATTTTCTCCCCAAGATTCATAAATCTCTCACCAACCCGCCGGGGAGACCCATCATTTCATCTATTGGTTCTCTGACTGCACCACTCTCAAAATGGGTAGACACTCACCTTCAAAAAATTATGATTCACCTCCCCTCCTACATTAAAGATACAGGACACGTGTTGTCTCTGATGCAGGAGGTTGTGTGGCAGGAGAACTTCTGCTGGCTAACGATTGACGTGGCGGCCTTATACTCCAACATTGACCACCAGTTAGGTTTGAAAGCGGTCAAACATTTCCTTTTGGAAGACCCCCTTCTTCCACGATTTCAAGTGGAAGCCATTGTTGAAAGTATATCCTTCATTTTAACCCACAACTATTTTAGTTTCAATGGGCAATTTTATTTACAGAAGAAAGGGACAGCAATGGGGGCGAGCTTTGCCCCAGCATACGCCAACATCTTTATGGGTTTATGGGAGCATTCCAACATCTACCATAACCCTATCTGGAAGAGGCACCTGAAATTCTACAAACGCTTCATTGATGACATCCTGATCATTTGGGAAGGTGATCTAAATGAAGCTGAGGAGTTCGTTCAAAGTCTCAATAACAACGAGTGGGGGCTCTCCTTCACGAGCAACAAAAATAGATCTACTATTGAATTTCTGGATTTAATCCTGAGTGGGAAACCTGGTTATGTCCACACCAGAACATATAAAAAACAGGTGGATGTCAATGGTTTTTTACACTCCACGAGTGGTCATCATCCTACGTGGATTAATAATATCCCGTTTAGCCAGTTCACCAGGCTCCGACGCAATTGTTCCTTTTTGGAGAATTTTGAAGAGGAGTCGTTGGACCTTTGCCAGCGATTTCTGGATAAGAATTATGACCCTAGCATCATTGTTAGGGCGTACCAGAAGGCTAGAGGGCTCAATAGAGATTCCCTTATCAACCAGCATAAAATTGGAATGGACGGAAAGAACTCTATAATTATCCCTGGGTTTGCAGCTGATATACTGATTTCATCACCTTCCCCCTCAGTCAAACATAGGGAGATTCTATCTCTATTGGAGAATCATCCGATAATAAGGAGACCTAAACCGAGGATAGACTTTCACATCAGTACTAGAGAGGTGGGTCAGAATAAAGGTCCCATCTTCTCGACAACGTACAATAGGGCGTACAACCAGATCATTCATATCCTAAACAATCATTGGTCTATTCTGCGGTTGGATCCATGGCTTCGTTTCAGTATCCCTGAAGTACCCAGAGTAACATTCCGTAAAAATAGGAATCTAAAGAACCTATTGGCCCCTTCCAAATTTCCGACTGCAAAAACTAATCAAACATCGATATTATGTGAAGCAGGAAATTTCAAATGTGGTGCCACCCGATGCTTAACCTGCCAACACATTTGTCACGGAAAAAAGAATTTTCCCCCTTCCTCTAAAGATGAGAACTTCCATACAACCACTAGAATCTCGTGCAATACCTCATTTGTGGTATATCTGTTGATATGTACTTGTGACTTGCTATATGTAGGTCAGACTTCGAGACCATTAAAAGCCAGGTTCAGGGAACACAGACGAGCCATCAGCAACCGTGATAAAAAATCTCCAGTAGCCAGACACTTCCAAATGGCCCATGACAGTAACCCTTCACAGCTTTTAGTAATGGGCATCGAGCATATTGCAGAGAATATACCCAATAGAAAATTAGCCTTAATTACAGCAGAAACTAAATGGATCTTTAGACTCAACACACTTACTCCTAATGGGTTAAATGAAGAAGTGGAATGTAACATTTAAAATTTGGAAGACATACTTATTTGTCCCTGTGAGTGAAAGATCTTTCACTGTCTCTATATGTGGGAGAGGATGAATCGGGAACCACATATATATTACGATTCACCTTAGACCCCATGGTCTCTTTAACACTTATATGAATCCTATATGAGTGTTCAGCATTTTTTTCCAATGTTCTTTTTCTTAATTATACATATAAATATATATACAAAAATATAGTGCTCAACATTTATTTTAATGTTCTTGTTCCTAATCTAATATATATAAATAACAGATTTTTATAAAACAATTGAACTATATTATCATTATTATTATTTTTAAAAAAAGGCTCACAAATCAAGATTGATTAATTATCTCTGTTAAACTTGAGATTGAAATACTTTATTAGTAAAAATAAAAGTAAAAATAAAAATATATTTTTAATCTTTATTTTATGTCTATATATATATAATTTTTCGATGTTAATAATATGAGATTGTCCTAATAAGGATATATGTTTTCATTTATTATATTTTGTGTTTTTCTATCCACTTGCAGCATATTTTATTTTAGATCTGTAATGATCTCAGTTTATCAATTAACAATTATGACCATTTACTTTAGATCTGTAATGATCTCAGTTTATCAATTAACAATCATGACCATTCTATGAATCAATTAACAATCATGACCATTCTATGAATCAATTAAGAGTGGGTATATAAACCCGGCTCTTAGACAGCAGACATTGTCTTGAAAAAGTCCTCCAGCTAGGACGAAACGCGTAGACGTGCTGTCTGCTACCTCACCACACCGCCGACGGATTTGAACTTCCCAGCCGATTCGTCCTTTACGACCCGCCATTGATTTTCGGCAAGCGACCTGGCGAGAACGGCCTTTTTCCTGCAGCCCTCACGGTTTGGAGTTTATGTGCTCCCAGTTTCTCACCCGATGGTCGGACGGATAGGGTAAGTTGCTGAAGTGATATCCCCATAGTTTTCCATATCTGGATGTGATTTTTCACCTTTGGGGCCATCCCTATCGCTTCCCTCTTAGTCTTGACCAGGGTGTTTGGCTGGTGTTTGAGCTCCCTCTCCGTAAGACGGCTTGGTCGTCTGGGCACTATCCGTTTATCCACTTATATATTTTTTCACGGACTGGACTGGAGCCTACTGCTTGAACTTTTTTGAGTTCACATATAGTTTTTATGCTAATGTGCACATCTCGGATTTTTTACATCAGTCCTTTGTCGACAAGAATATGAATAAGGGGCCCCTTACTATTCATCACGATTACATCTGATACTGGACGTTTTGAGATGTTGTTTCATTTTTTATGATTGGTTTATTATACAATAAATGATATTTTGTTATACTCTTATATATATGTGTAGAGTATTCTGATTCAGATAAGACTCACCCAGTACATTCAATTGTGGTTTATGGTGGTCATTGTGGTGATCTCGGCGAGATTGGTCATTTTTAAGTTTATTGATATTTTCATCTTGATTTTTATGTAGATCTGCATAATTAATTGGAGCGCTCACATACCAGTTAAATCTAGACTTTTTTGACCTAGGCGACTTCTCTTCTCAGTGACAATACCTCCTGCTACACTGAAGGTCCTTTCTGACAGGACATTTGAAGCGGGCCAGGAGTTCTATCGCAAATTGGGATAGCTCAGGCCACAGGTCAAGCCTGCACACCCAGTAGTCAAGGGGTTCATCGCTCCTCAGAGTGTCGATATCTGCAGTTAAGGCGAGGTAGTCTGCTACATGTCGGTCGAGTCGCTCTCTGAGGGTGGATCCCGAAGGGCTGTGGCGATGCATAGGACTTAAAAAGGTCCGCATGTCCTCCATCAACAACACGTCTTTAAAGCGTCCTGTCCTTGCCGGCGTGGTCGTGGGAGGAGGAGGAGGAGGATGACTTCCACCTCTCCCCCTGTTAGATTCCCGTTGTGCTGTGACATCACCCTTATACGCTGTGTAACGCATACTTTTTAATTTATTTTGCAAATGCTGCATCCTTTCCGACTTGTAATTCGGTAACACTTCCGCCACTTTCTGCTTATACCGGGGGTCTAGTAGCGTGGACACCCAGTACAGGTCGTTCTCCTTCAGCCTTTTTATATGAGGGTCCCTCAACAGGCAGGAAAGCATGAAAGACCCCATTTGCACAAGGTTGGATGCCGAGCTACTCATTTCCCGTTCCTCCTCCTCACTGATGTCATTGAAGGTATGTTCTTCCCCCCAGCCACGTACAACACCACGGGTACCAGATAGGTGACAACGAGCACCCTGGGATGCCTGTTGTGTTTGGTCTTGCTCCTCCTCCTCCTCCTCAAAGCTACAATCCTCCTCTGACTCCTCTTCCTCACAATCCTCTTCCAGCGTTGCCGCAGGTCCAGCAAGCGATGCTGATAAGGCTGTTTCTGGTGGTGATGGTGACCACAACTCTTCCTCTTCCTCTTCACGCTCATCTACAGCCTGATCCAGCACTCTTCGCAGGGCACGCTCCAGGAAGAAAACAAATGGTATGATGTCGCTGATGGTGCCTTCGTTGCGACTGACTAGGTTTGTCACCTCCTCAAAAGGACGCATGAGCCTACAGGCATTGCGCATGAGCGTCCAGTAACGTGGCAAAAAAATTCCCAGCTCCCCAGAGGCTGTCCTAGCACCCCGGTCATACAAATATTCATTAACAGCTTTTTCTTGTTGGAGCAGGCGGTCGAACATTAGGAGTGTTGAATTCCAACGTGTAGGGCTGTCGCAAATCAAGCGCCTCACTGGCATGTTGTTTCGCCGCTGGATATCGGCAAAGTGAGCCATGGCCGTGTAGGAACACCTGAAATGGCCACACACCTTCCTGGCCTGCTTCAGGACATCCTGTAAGCCTGTGTACTTATGCACAAAGCGTTGTACGATCAGATTACACACATGTGCCATGCACGGCACATGTGTCAACTTGCCCAACTTCAATGCCGCTATCAAATTTTTTCTGTTGTCACACACCACTTTGCCGATATCCAGTTGCTGCGGAGTCAGCCACTTTTCCACCTGTGCGTTCAGGGCGGACAGGAGTGCTTGTCCGGTGTGACTCTCTGCTTTCAAGCAAGTCAAACCCAAGACGGCGTGACACTGCCGTATCCGGGATGTGGAATAGTACCTGGGGAGCTGGGGGGGTGCCGTTGATGTGGAGCAAGACGCAGCAGCACAAGAGGACTCAGCCGATGAGGTTATGGAAGAGGATGGAGTAGGAGGAGTAGAGGAGGTGGCAGCAGGACTGCCTGCAATTCGTGGAGGTGTCACCAACTCCTCTGCAATGCCACGCATTCCTTGCTTGTCAGCCGTCAGCAGGTTTACCCAATGCGCAGTGTAGGTGATATACCTGCCCTGACCATGCTTTGCAGACCAGGTATCAGTGGTCAGATGGACCCTTGCCCCAACACCTAGGTGGGTGTTGGACCTCCCACGACTCAGTTTCCTTTGGCACAGGTTGCAAATGGCATCGCTGTTGTCCGAGGCAGACACACAAAAAAAATGCCACACTGCTGAGCTCTGCAATGACGGCATTCTGGTGGTGGATACAGCATGCGTTGATTGGCGTGCTGTCGGGCTGACCCCGGGTGCCGATGCATGCTGTCTGACTGTGCCACTAGCTCCTTGTGACGACCCCCCCTGCTTCCAACTCGTCTCCTCCTCCTCTCTGTCTCCCCATCTGAACTTTCGCCCTGTTCTTCTTCTTGCCGAGCGGGCACCCACGTGACATCCATGGACGCATCGTCATCATCAACCGCTTCGCTTGTATCTGACCACTCAGAAAAGGAAGCAGCAACGGGTACAACATCATCATCATCACACCGTACCTCCATGTGTTTAATGCTGCCTGCCTGAGACATATCCCTGTTATCTACATCCTCTAGCAATAATGGTTGCGCATCACTCATTTCTTCAAACGGGTTTGTGAATAACTCCTCTGACATACCAAGTAAAGCGGCTGTGGTGCTAGTTTTGGTGGTGGCGGCAGGCGGGTGAGTGGTATCTTGAGAGGTGCCTGAAGCTAAGCTGGAGGAGGATGGTGCGTCAAGGTTCCGAGCGGAGGCTGTACAAGATTGGGTGTCCTGTGTTAGCCAGTCAACTATGTCCTCAAAACTTTTCAAGTTCAGGGTACGTGGCTTCTGAAAACTGGGCATTATTCTAGGGCAAAAGGTAATCACAGCACCACGACCACGACGGCCCCTGCGGGGTGGCCTGCCTCTGCCTGTCATTTTTTGGGGGGATTAGTGGTACTATGCGTGCAAGCTACTGTGAGACCAGATATGATTGGCAATGTGAACTGTAACAGTTCTGCAGAGCACACACTGTAGGCCTGACACACCCGCTTGAAGACAAGTAACTGCTATTCAATCTATAACAGTGAAAAACAAATTTTCTTTGTAAAAGCACGCTATAGAGACACCAGATATGATTGGCAATGTGCACTTGAACAGTTCTGCAGAGCACACACTGTAGGCCTGACACACCCGCTTGAAGACAAGTAACTGCTATTCAATCTATAACAGTGAAAAAAAAAATTTGTTTTTAAAAGCACGCTATAGAGACACCAGATATGATTGGCAACTGTCAAAGCACGCTGGCACAGGTCTTCAGAGCACACGCTGAAGGAAGGACTGACAGAGCCGCTTGAAGGACACTGACTGGCTGCTATTAGCTTACACTAGAAACCTTTTTTCTTTGTAAAAGCACGCTATAGAGACACCAGATATGATTGGCAATGTGCACTTGAACAGTTCTGCAGAGCACACACTGTAGGCCTGACACACCCGCTTGAAGACAAGTAACTGCTATTAAATCTATAACAGTGAAAAATAAATTTTGGTTTTAAAAGCACGCTATAGAGACACCAGATATGATTGGCAATGTGCACTGGAACAGTTCTGGAGAGCACACGCTGAAGGAAGGACTGACAGAGCCGCTTGAAGGACACTGACTGGCTGCTATTAGCTTACACTAGAAACCTTTTTTCTTTGTAAAAGCACGCTATAGAGACACCAGATATGATTGGCAACTGTCAAAGCACGCTGGCACAGGTCTGCAGAGCACACGCTGAATGAAGGCCTGACAGAGCCGCTTGAAGGACACTGACTGGCTGCTATTAGCTTACACTGGAAGCTTTTTTTCTTTGTAAAAGCACGCTATAGAGACACCAGATATGAGTGGCAACTGTCAAAGCACGCTGGCACAGGTCTGCAGAGCACACGCTGAAGTAGGCCTGACACCCAGACGCTTGCAGACAACTAACTGCTCTTCTATTACAGTGAAAAAAAAATATTTATTTTAAATGTAAAGCTTAACCTATTGTTAAAACAGATATGAGTGGTGGCACTGACTGTGCAAATGGGCAAGGCATCCAACCTGACACAGAAGCTGGCAGGCAGGCAACTGCTCTTCTATTACAGTGAAAAAAAATTATTTCTTTTAAATGTAAAGCTTAACCTATTGTTAAAACAGATATGAGTGGTGGCACTGACTGTGCAAATGGGCAAGGCATCCAACCTGACACAGAAGCTGGCAGGCAGGCAACTGCTCTTCTATTACAGTGAAAAAAAATTATTTCTTTTAAATGTAAAGCTTAACCTATTGTAAAAACAGATATGAGTGGTGGCACTGGGCAAGTAGGCACAGTATCCAATGTGAACCTCACACAGAAGCTGGCAGGCAGGCACCTGCAATTACATTACACAGGAAAAAAAAAAAAAGCAGCCTGATGTTATAGCCCTAAAAAGGGCTTTTTGGGGTGCTGTCCTTACAGCAGAGATCAGATGAGTCCTTCAGGATTGTAGTGGACACTGAATACCCTAGCCTAGCTATCAATTTCCCTATCTAATCAGCAGCAGCTAAACTTTCCCTCCTCTCAGTAAGCATGCAGCTTCAGAATGAATCGAAAATGGATGCTGGGAGGGAGGTTGGAGGGTGTGGAAGGGAGGGAGTGCTGCTGATTGGCTGGAATGTGTCTGCTGACCGAGAGGCACAGGGTCAAAGTTTGCCCAATGATGACGAATAGGGGGCGGATCGAACTGCGCATGTGTCCACCCGCCGTGGCGAACGCGAACACGCTAAGTTCGCCGGGAACTGTTCGCCGGCGGACAGTTGGGTACATCACTACTCATATGTAAACAGCCCTTGAGACCCTCCCTATCTATCACCCAAATATATTGTTTTACATGTACATACCTTAACTCACTAATAATAAAATATACTGGTAATGATCAGATTTGTATGATGTCTTATAAAATGACGTGGCGTCATGTCATTGGAATTTTATGTTGTGCTTTCTTTTCTCTTGTTTTAGTTTGCTAATGTACAACTACATGCTGTTATTGCTGTTAGTGGTAAACTGTATGTATACCTGTCTAAACTGGAAATAAACTACATGTTTAAAAAAAACAAAAAACTTTTGACTTTCTATAGACAGCTGGAGTTTGAATGCCTTACCGGTACATCGGTCGTGGGGAGTGGCGATCCAGCAGACTACCATAGGTCCAGCTCCTGTAGATTCACACAGCCAGCATGTGCATACCCCTTTTTGTAATGTGGTGCAACCATGGTCCGATGTTTTTTTTTTGTTGTTTATTTCAATACACCTCCCTGCCTAAAAAACTGCCAAAGTTCAAGTGAACCTGTTGCAGTTTCTCATTGACCCAATAGTGCAATTATACTATTTTGAATTAATGTTATAAACCCTGTCATTCTCAACTACTCTTTGGAGTACCTAACATCTGGACTTTGCTCTGCTTCCTCCCTGCTAACATCTTACACCTGGCTACTATGTGCTGGATTGTCCCTGAGGCCTCTTTGCATTATTCTGGATGATCTACCTTTCAATTTTATTGGAATCTTTGCTTTCCTGTAGAGCCCTCAATGTGTACATCACATAAATCACGTTTTACAAGTTCTGCCATTCAATGCCTAGGATGCTGAAATTGCTAATATTATTAGACTTTTTTCAGGTAAGCATTAGCTTTTCGATGTGAGGTCACAGTTATTTTCTGTGATATGCTAAAATATATGGTGGGATATCAGCAGCTATAGAGATCGTAAACTTGTCTCATGCAGTGCTAAGTAGACATTATGCAGATAGGAAGATTATAGTTAAAATTAAATAAATAAATATTTCACTGAATAGCCATATGGTGAGGGATGCAAACCAGCACGCCACGAGGTTAAATTTAACAATTTAACACAAGCCATGGCTCCAGGATCCTCAGCTGTATGTCTCTAAGAGACGTGTTCAAAAATGTTAAAATGCTGGAGGAATTATTCATTACGGCTGCACAAATATGCAGATGTTAAAATTTTCACAGGTTTTTTTTTTTTTCTTCATTACTTAAAAATGATAAGTGGAAAGTACTTTTCTTTTTGTTAAATGCTCTGCCTATGAATCTGCAGACTGCAACAGAACATTTATACAATGCTTTTAATCATGTTACTGATTCTGTTGAAATAACCTAATGGGATTCTCAAATCCAGAGTCTTATGTATGCAATTGTCCAGGGGACATCTGTTTTATCCTTCGTTATATCTGCTTGCCGTATATTAGATAACATAATATTACATTAAAACATACCAATCATCATCAACTCAAATACTTATAACTCCCACAAGGAATTTATATACAAATGTAAAAGGGGAATTTATGGGGGAAAAGGCTGAATGAAACAGAGGTAGTTGAGGTTCTTATTAAGTCCCAGATTACAAATAAATGATTCAACAGAAAGTACACTTTATGGGTATGCCATAACCCTCTAGATGTTTTCATAAGTTATACCTAGTACCCATAAGAATCCTTGTTTGAAAGAATATACTAAATATTTACATCTTTAAAACAAGGAAAAATTTAGCTATATTACTTTAATGTAAGAGTTGTTGGGTGTATCTAGAAGGTTCTAGATTCAAACTGTGATTCCATATCAATCATTACATTCTGTTTTTTTAAGTATGGCAGATTTATTTTGCATTTCTACTTTCTTTTTTACTCACATCAAAATAAATGTGGTAGTATTTTTGTTGGAAAGCTTGTAAATGTTTCCATTAAAGCAACAACACCATAACTATGTGTTGTGGTAGTTAAGGTGTCAAGAGTGCACTGGCTCCCCCAAAACCATTTTAGAACAATTTGATTTGGTGTCAACCAGGTGCTGGTCCCACCTTCATTGCAGCTTAGTGGAAGCTCAAGTAGGAGACTGGTCATTGGATCATTGGATCACACTCTCAGTCAATGCACTAGGCCTGCAATAGAGTGCGTATCTCAGTAGAGCTAATAGAAGCTCAAAATATATAAATGCGGGGGCATGGCCTGGCACCCAAACTGAATGGACGCACGATACTGAAGCTCCTGAAATTCAGGTGTCTAGGAGCTTAAAATAATCGATCTGCAGAGGGGGCGGAGCCTAACTGCCGAGCGGGAAAGACGCACAGTGAAACGGCTCCCAGTTAAAGCGACTAATTTAGGGGCAAACACCCCCAAAAAACGAAACAAATACTGGCAGAAAAGGCATGCAGCAAGCAGGAGAAACCCGGGGGTACCCAACGACCCTAAAAACGAGACACACACCCCCTGGGAACCCTCACCAGCAGCTGGGGCCTACTCGAGACCATGCTGGGGAGAGACGGATGCTCTACCCGGCAGCGAAGCCACACACAGTCCCCTCGGCGCGCTTGCATCCTACCCCCCCTATGGACCGGCGGGGGATATCCCGGTCCGCGCTGGACGCCTGGGATCCGGCGGAACATCGCCAAAAGCTAAAGCCTGTAATACCAAGGGACAACCGGGCAAGATGGCGGCGGACAGCACGAAGCACCAGCAAGCACTGCCAAAGTCTGACCTCTCGCACTCTTCAACCGCTTCTGGGACAAGCTTAGAGAGCGACAGGCAGCAGCCCGAACCAACACACCTGTACCTGGGAAGACAGGGGAGCGACACAGCAGTCGGCAAGGGGCGAGGAGTAAGCCCTCGGGCGCACAGCTACCACTCACATATACCTGCACCCTACTAGGCCCACCCGGGCTGCAGGCCACCGGGCGGACAACCCGGATGCATCGCCCACACACACGGAGGCACCAATGACGAAAGCGACAGAAGAGCACGACACCCTCCGTCACTCCCGTGAAGGGAGAAAGCTCAAGCCCAAGAGGTGACCGAGCTTGTGGCCAAAGAATGCAGGCCAGCACGCAAGCCTGGGGCTGGAGGGACACCCTCAAACAAACCTGCACGGCACCAGTCCACAGAAACCCACGAACAAGCATCCACTGCCACCAGAAAAAAGGCATGGGATGAAGAGGACCAGGCCGGAGATCTTGAAATTCCGCGGCAACCCAATGACAACCCCCCGCAATGGCCTTGACTTACCCAGCAACAGAGACAGTGAAACCAGACAGACTACCTTTTGTTTCTGCAGATCCACACGCAAAAAATTGGGAAATCACTTAACAATGACTCAGCACACATGTATACTTTAGGCGGCTGACCCAGCAAACCACTGCCCCCTGGTGGTTAAATTCAATCAGAGAAACCTGTATCTTATATTATTCTGCATAAGCCTGTAACTAAATAATCAGACAACCACTGCTCAACTAAGCATGCATAGAATGCATAGAATAGCATAGAATAGCTATAAAAGTTTTACTCATTGGCACTAAGCTTGTTATATTGTTTTAGTCTGCATGATATATAATTAAAAAAATGTGCAACGCATGCAAATGCCATAACCCTGTTATCTCTCTGTTTGCTGCAGCTGTTGTGGCGCATCAAGCAATGTTATCTCTTTGCACGCAATAAATAAAGAATTGAGAAAGGAAAAAAATAAATAAATAAATAATCGGTCTGCAAAGCATTTACAAAGGTGAAATGCGAGGAGAAGGCTCACCATGTCCCAGAGACAAAAAGCCAAAGCTGCAAAGTCAAAAAGAGCGTCCTTTTTCCTGGCTAGGGCCTCCGCATTAAAAGCACGGGAAGGCCAAAGTCCTTCAAAAGGTGGTGGCGTGACCTGCTCCAGAGAGGGCTTGCTCTCACCGCCAGCCTCCCCAGGCTCGTTGCCAGAAGACAGACCTCTGACAGTTGTGACTATGTGCCAGATGATGGCAAAATTCTTGGAGGGCTTACAAGTAAATATGAAGGCCCAATTATACAGGCTGGCTTCAGACCTGCTCAAAGAAATGCACGACATGGGCCAAAGAATGGCACAAATGGAGCACAAAATGGAGTTTGCTGAGGATTACAACGGTCTCGCGGATAAACTGCAAGAGGTCAACTCCATTTTAGCTACCTACAAACTAAAGATTGCTGACATCTAGGACCGCTTCCGACAGAATAATGATGGAATAACCTCAGAATCAGAGGCATTCCTGATTTTGTTGCAGCCACGGCCCTTAACAACTATCTGTTGGATGTGTTCCAAGCACTTACGTCGGAGGTCCACCCAGACCAGTTTCTGATTGATAGAGCCCATAGGCTCAGGAGGCCAAGCACTACTGCCCGGAATGTTATTGTGAGTGTATACTTCAATGTGAAAGAGAAGCTGGTACAAGCTTTTTGATCCTCTGACATACCGGAACCATATCGTAATATTAAAATCTTCACGGGCCTCTCTGCTGCACGGAAGAGCATGTCACCGATCACGACTAGACTGCGGGCTCAAGACATCAACTATAGGTGTGGATACCCAGCTAAGCTTCTGATCCACTACAAAGATGTCCCCTATGGAGTGGCAACTCTGGAGGCTGGTATTTTCGAGACTTAAGGACTGGGGTCTGCCAACACCAGATGCCACGCAAGAGAAACCCGCTAAGGTGCCTCGGATGTCCCCGTAGTGAATGCTCACCTGAGACTTGAGATGTCCCTGCTGTTCATAGAACATATAAATATTGTTCCTAATTGGGCTGGGTGCCCCGCTATATAGGGATATTGTTGTATGCTGAGTTTTCCCTTTTACAGTGAGTATTCCTCTTAGTTACTAGAGAGTAATTGTGCTTTTTCCCTCTTTTTGCTTTATAAGCAACTGCCCTCTGTGAGCCCTTGTTTCAATTCGCTAGGTGTGTCTCTAATTAATTTGCCTCTAGTTCCAAGGCCCTGAGCCACACTTACCTTTCTGACTCACCCATTCTCCCATGGGTCATATGCACATTGTTCACACTATTAAAAAAAATAAAAGCTGTGGAACTTATAACTTATGTTTAGCACTATGCAGCTTCTCTGTCATCTGTTAAATAACAGCCTTATTGTAAACCCTACTTGCTTCTAAGCTCCTTCACACCACAAATGAGTTGTCCCGCTACCTGAGACACTCACCACCATGCCCTCCTGCACCTGCGACCAAGTCTTGCTTGGTGCATACTTGCTCTTACAGGAAGAGCCTAGTTGGGTTTGTTACCCTCAAGTTCTACCCCCTCATCCGTCCCCTACTTGCCTGTGTTCTGTGCCAGCAGTATAAGTATTGGAAAATGGACTCCCACTCCTCCTGCATAAAGGTCACACTTGGGCACACTGCTGCACAAGAGGACCTTGAGCTTCTGACGATGTGACCTATAGCCAACGCCACTGAGTGTCCCTCTAGTCACCTGATTGTGAGTACGTTAAGCTCCTCTTGGATGTGTTCCACCGCCCCACTTAACCTACCACAAATGAGCTTTTAAATTTTTATTCATTCTGTTTATCTACCTTTGGCTCCATTAGACACAAGCGTTCTATTATGCCCAAATTTTAAATATGAAAATTGTAACATATAATGTAAAGGATTTAAATACCCTAGGTAAAAGACGACTACTATTCAAAGACCTAACGAAACAACAAATAGACATGGCATGTGTAACGGACCGTTTCAGCAGACAAGGGGTTAAAATCGTTTAGGCGATAATCCCCTTTTCAAAGACAGGCACAGCTACTGTAGAATCACCAAAACTCACGAATTGGATATAAGTGAATGCACCAAACTCCCGAACTGCATACAAGGGAATAAGGTAGCACTCCAAACTCCCGAACTGGAACCTCACGAATAGCTGCTAGCAGACGAACAGGAAAAGCTCTCAAGCGGCTTACACTCCTGGCAGTCAGTCCCTATCAGCATACAGTGAATCCCCCCAAGAACGAGACAAGGCTCCGTGTTGAGGGTCAAGCAGTGGTCTGTTTATTGAGGGCTACCTGCCCCTGTCTCCCACCTGGTCTCCCACCTGGTGGACACTCCCCTACTAGACTAGATGAAAGACTGTAACAATGGACAGACATTTAGCATTTCAGGACATACAGCAGTAAAACATCCCCACAATGCATCCTGGCTTCCTCCCCTCTGCCCTGGAGAAGTAATTCAATTATCTCCCAGGACAAAGGCAAAACTCCATTACACACGTGGGGACACAAAGACAGACTATCACTTTAAAATACATAAAGACACATTTTATACATAAAACACAGACATGTCACATATCCCCAGATAGCTCAGGTCTGAGTGCACATTATTAGGTGAATGGCACTCAGACCACACAAATACAGTTTAGTTGCCATGGAGCCAAAGTCTTTAATTACACACATGGCATGGCTATCTGGGTTAAAACATTCACCTATACAAACTACCGAATTTCCCTGCATTCACCAAATCCATACGAATTAGAACCAGGGGCTGGAGTTTCAGCGGTGCCTGCACGTAAAAGTGTCCGATTTTGGTGCATGAAAGCCAGGCAGAAAAGCGCTGGCTGCCCAGGGAGCTCCAGAACACTGCCACCTAGCGGCTGCTAAGTGTAACAGCGGCCACCCAGTAACAAGCAATTAAGCAGCACACTCCAGCTTCTGGGTGGCCAATTAACAGCGCCGGCCGGCTTCCCACGGCTCTGGGGAGGTTACAAACAGGCTGTTTGTTCGGTAGATAGAATCTACCGAATGGCTGTGCAGAAAGGGAGAAATAAATCCTTCTGCACAGTAAAATTAACCCTTTAGCTGCCGGTCCATAATCCAAAGGCAGCAGGCGGGCAACCAGGCTCCTCCAATGCAATGTGGCGAGGTTGGTCTCGTCACATCTCTCCCCCTTTCCAAACAGACTAACAGGGTACCTGACCTCCTGCCGGTCAGTGCCCTTGTTAGTCCAGCAGCCCACCCACAAAGCAGAAAAAACAGTACAGCCCACCCACAATAAATGGTTACTACACCTGGGTAGAGGAGACACTTGTCCATGTCCAGGTGCCTCACCACGGCTGTGTGGGGGACTGGTAGGCTGCCTCGGTGGGTTGCTGAGTGGGCAGAGACCAGTCGGTCCTGGTGCCAGTACTACCACCGGAGTAGTCTGGTTGGAGCCTGGTTGCTGGAGACTGACTGTCTCCCCCTTAGGTGCATAGCACTGCTGCGGAAGGGGGAGACTGACTGTCTCCCCTTTGGCTAACCAGCCCTGTCGTGGAGGGGTAGGACCGACCATTCCTACCCCCTGTGTGGTAAGTGCAGAGACCACAGACCCATCTGCACAGCTGTGGGGCTTACAGTCTCCCCCTGGTACATTAAGCTGTCGTTGGGGAGAGGGGGTAACAAGCTCCTCTCCCGATAGAACACTCTTCCGCTGGGGAATGGAGACTGAGCTCTCTATTCCCTGCCCATTAATGATCCGCTGCTGGGGAGTGGTGGTAACAAGCTCCTCTCCCATACATACTTCCAGTCTTTGCAGCGGGAGACCGACTGTCTCTCCTCCCAATACAGAGTCCTGCTGCTGGGGAAAGGAGACTGGGCTCTCTATTCCTTGCTGGATACTCTGCCGCTGGGGAATGGAGACTGGGCTCCCAATTCCCGGCCCATCACACTGCCGCTGGAGAATGGAGACTGGGCTCCCAATTCCCGGCACATCACACTGCCGCTGGGGAATGGAGACTGGGCTCCCAATTCCCAAAAAATCACGCTGCCGCTGGGGAGGGAGGACACTGCTCTCCTCTCCCTGTACTTCACACTGCCTTCCTGGCATATCACTCTGCTGCTGGGGGGCAGGAACAACTACCTCTACCCCCTGTAACTCAGCCTGCTGCTGGGGAGGGAGAACACTGCTCTCCTCTCCCTGCACTTTACACTGCTGCTGGGGAATGGAGCTCCCAATTCCCTGCAGGACCAGTGGAGAGACCTTGGTCCCATCTCCACCGGCCACCTGGGGTTCTTCCCAGTAAAACTTTACCATCTCGTCCCCTCTGAATGGGTCTGGCTCTGGGTCTGTCCTGCTGCTCTCCTGCTGAGCCTTCTCATAGTATTGGAACAGCTGCTGGTAGCCCTGTTGTAGCTCCATCTCCCGGGTCACCAGGTGGACCAGGTCTTGCTCAATTTCGTGAGTGTCGTCCCAGTCATACCTGCTCTCCCTCCACTCTAAGAGATCACTGAACCGGGCTTGTGTAGGGCTCCCAAATTCGAGCTCTGAAAAAGACTGCCATAACAAGCCAGGACCATCAAACTCATCTCCCTCTGGCTTGTCATGCTCAGCTGTCCAGGGCAAGTACTGTGCCCCATACCACCAGAGCGCCTGGTAGGCATCCTCCAGCCACATCTCCTGCCATACCCGGAGCTCCAATTCCTTTACCCATTCCTCCAGGGGCTGCTCTCCCAGGAAGGGCATCCGCAGGGCTAGTCGCTTCTGCAATCGCTGGTCTTCCTTGGGGAGTCTCTCGCCCCACTGGTACTCCACAATACCCAGTGCCTGCTACCAGATGCCTTTGCGGACTGCATCTCGGTCATCCATGACACCCTCCTCATGCTCCACTGCTGGTTTCATCCTGGTGTTGTCAGGGTCGCTGTACTCAGACATGCGTTGCCCTCAAATTGTAAAATCCAAAGCAATGGTGTCTTCTGTAGCTGTCCTTCTGGCTGTAGGAACGATCGCGCCGCTTGCCACCAATTGTAACGGCTTCCCACGGCTCTGGGGAGGTTGCAAACAGGCTGTTTGTTCGGTAGATAGAATCTACCGAACGGCTGTGCAGAAAGGGAGAAATAAATCCTTCTGCACAGTAAAATTAAGCCTTTAGCTGCCGGTCCATAATCCAAAGGCAGCAGGCGGGCAACCAGGCTCCTCCAATGCAATGTGGCGAGGTTGGTCTCATCACAGCATGTATACAGGAAACACAAAAGGACATAGCCCGTCACTGTTCACTAAGAGGTATCCCACTCAATATCATGCACTATCTGACAGTAAAACTAAAGGTGTATCCATCCTCATACACAAGGATGTAGCATTTACGCTCCAGATACATCATATAGACCCAAAAGGGAGGTTCATCATCTTACTGGGCCTGTTTAATAATGTCCAATATACATTGGCTACGCCCTACTTCCCAAACGATAGCCCTTGGAACTTCCTCCAATCTTTATTAGGTAAGATTGATAAGTATAAACAGGCATTCTTCTTTGTTGGGACTTCAATTTTACCCAATTACCCTTGGACACCTCTGCATCCCATGCTGACCACAACAAGAGAAGATCTGAGACACAGTGTAAATCAATAAGAAAAAACTCACAGGCACTCCAACTTCAAGCCGCAGGCAGATTTATTATGACAGAATGCAACGCAACGTTTCAACCGGAAAGGTCTTTTTCAAGCTGACACCACATGGTGCAAAATGTGCTTATATAACAAACACTAACAACTAAGAAATCAATCAATCAATTACTGCTAATTAGTAGAAATTCCTAATTGATGAAAAGGTAATTTAAAAAGGCATTGTAAAAGAAACAAATATCAAATGTAAAATATTACAATATATACATAAATCAGATCAATAATGCACACTATATCATTAACTTCATACACACAAGACATGAATCATTCTATGATCATATTAATGCTAGGAATTCTAGAATGTATATATATAGGATAACCTATTATGCCATGAGTATTCCCTGGTTACAAATACTGTGCCCATAGAGGAGAGAAAACAAGAAAACAGCAAATAAAAAGAGTAAATACATGCAGCGTATCCTCCATGGTATCCAAACGTAACCCCCTTCCGTGGCTGTGAACCGCACGTGACGTCATTGGAACACACGTGCGAAATCCTCCTCCGAACGGATCCCTTGAGGACTTTTTTACTTTCTTGAATACATGCTCGGATAGTATCAAATTTACAATGAATTATGATCTGGTTGAGATACCATTTTGGATATTTTGATTAAAAAACATGAGGATAGGCTTGTCACCGGCCTCTATAGGAAGACTATGGATAGGAACACACTCCTCCATTTCTCTAGTGCTCATCCTCCAGCTATATTCAAAGCCCTCCCTAAGAGTCAATACACCCGTGTCCGGAGACTTGTATCTGACGGTGATACTGTTGAGAGGCGTCTGGATGAGATGACCACCAGATTTATGGAACGGGGTTACCCTTTACCATTGCTTAATACTCAACTCAACCAAGTGAAGGATCAGGATAGAGAGGATTTACTCCACTCCCATAAATCACAACGGAATGACAAGAGGTTAAAATTTGTATCCAAATTTGGGAGATATTCAGATGACTTACGAAAAATTGTATATAGGCATTGGCATGTTCTTGCCCAATGTCATCCCAACATTGTGGAATTTTCCCAAAGACCTATGTTTGCCTATAAAAGAGGCACCTCGTTGAAAGATAAATTAGTGAAAACTTTGGTTCCTGAGTCTACTGGCACTTTATCTGATGTGAAACAAGGTAATTTTCCTTGTTACAATTGTGTCTCTTGTCATTCGATGATCCGGGGTGATGTGATTCATCACCCGCGGAGTGGTAGAAAGTACTCTATTAAACAATACTTGACTTGTGATTCTGACTTTGTCATCTATGCATTGAAATGCCCATGCGGCCTTCTATATGTAGGGCAAACGAGTCAGAAATTCAAGACGAGATTCTCTAAACATAAGTCCACGATTCGGGCTAGATTGACTGATTTGCCCTTACCGGCACATTTTATAGAGGCTAGACATAGGGTCTCTCAGTTCAGATTCCAGATTTTAGAACACATTATGGAATCTCCTAGGAGGGGGGATAGAAATCGGAGGCTTCTGTTACGTGAGGCATATTGGATACGGGAACTGGATACATTATACCCAAAGGGTTTGAATTATGAATATGATTTGTCTATGCTCATTTAAGGAATGATTGCTTTATTTTATCTTTGTTTTTTAACTCTCCTTTTTTATATTTTTCAGGATTTTTTAGATGTTTGGTGCTGGTTTCCTAGACACCCTATTTTTGTCTACTACACGACATGATAAGCTGGATCTTTCAGGGACTTCTAGGATTTCTCAGGGACTACTAGGATGTGGACACATGTACTCTCTATTTAATGCACAATTATATTATTATAAGTACATGAATGCACTGTTAGTACATAAATGCACTGTTAGTAGTAAGGATGGTATTTCCGTCCTGTGGTGTTATACACTGTGATCACATTATTAGACTTGGATCACTTATTTAAAAATGTGTTAATTAACTTTTCACCATTTTGTACACTGTGATTATAAGATTACTTAGACTACTTGGTCACTGCTTGGATTTATTACCTATTTTGTTTATGATTTGTGTCACTTGCACAAATTACTTTTTGCTCTTATGGATTCACTTCTTTAACATAGTTACTTAATTGAAGCACTGACTACTTGAGAGTTCCATATGTGGATATTAGATACTCCCTCTTTTTTCTCACATAGATTAGCGATGGATTCCTTATGCCTATATAGTCTCTGTCCTTATATGTACAGACTCTTATGTTCCATATGGGAATTCACGGTCCCTTTATTTCCTTCACTGTCTCCTTTTTTATTTAACTTTTTTTATTTAACTTTTGCTAGGGATAGGTGTTTGACTTTTGAGGTCTGTACCTTTAATCTGGAATAATGTCGACTGTGCCTATGTATGAGAGAATATAATTAGACTATATAGTCTCTGTCCTTATATATACAGACTCTTATGTTCCATATGGGAATTCACTGTCCCTGTATTTTCTTCGCTGTCTCCTTTTTTATTTTTTGCTAGGTATAGGTGTTTGACTTTTGAGGTCTGTACCTTTAAAATGGAATTGGCTTTTATTTGGTATGATGATTATTCTAAGTGTCCATCTCTGGTATTCCTATATGAATAACTATTACCCCTGTATATTTACATTGATTTATATTGTATATTACATCTAATAGATTTATTTTCCTGATCTGTGCCATACAACATGCCTGAATGATTAGGATGTTCTGTGAAGATTTACTTTGGGATAGTGATGTGGCAGAGTGAACATACTCCACTATGTGGGCTGTGCAATGGTGAATTGAACACAGAACGATGTTATGTTTGGTCCTCCAGCCAATCCGTTCGGAGGAGGATTTCGCACGTGCGTTCCAATGACGTCACGTGCGGTTCACAGACACGGAAGGAGGTTACGTTTGGATACCATGGAGGATACGCTGCATGTATTTACTCTTTCTATTTGCTGTTTTCTTGTTTTCTCTCCTCTATGGGCACAGTATTTGTAACCAGGGAATACTCATGGCATAATAGGTTATCCTATATATATACATTCTAGAATTCCTAGCATTAATATGATCATAGAATGATTCATGTCTTGTGTGTATGAAGTTAATGATATAGTGTGCATTATTGATCTGATTTATGTATATATTGTAATATTTCACATTTGATATTTGTTTCTTTTACAATGCCTTTTTAAATTACCTTTTCATCAATTAGGAATTTCTACTAATTAGCAGTAATTGATTTATTTCTTAGTTGTTAGTGTTTGTAGTATAAGCACATTTTGCACCATGTGGTGTCAGCTTGAAAAAGACCTTTCCGGTCGAAACGTTGCATTGCATTCTGTCATAATAAAATTGCCTGCGGCTTGAAGTTGGAGTGCCTGTGAGTTTTTTCTTCTTGGATTATTGTACTGGGATTGCTGGTCCTGCTCTGGAGCACCCTTGGCCATTGGGACTGAGTGCGGTTCTCATCACTTACTCTGCTCAACAGTGTAAATCAATAACCAAACTCCTTTCTCGGGATAATATGTATCATGCTTGGAGGACCCTTGAACCTTCAGAAAGGGATTACACATTCTATTCATGAGTACATAATACCTACACTCGCATAGACACATAGACACATTTTATCTAGACCAAACATTGTTAGCCCAACTCTCTCTAGCTGTAAAATTGGAGAGATTACATGGTCAGACCATGGCCTTGTCACACTTGAATTATTTGACACATTCCAGTTTAACCCCTTAAGGACACATGACGTGTGTGACACGTCATGATTCCCTTTTATTCCAGAAGTTTGGTCCTTAAGGGGTTAAAGGCAGGGGCACATGGCGCCTTAACGAATTCTTACTTTTGGACCCCATCTTCGCATCCAGTATTAAAACAGAACAACAAAATATTTTAATACTAATGCAAATAACGAAGTGCCAGACTTTGTAGTATGGTCCACACACAAAGCTGTCATCAGGGGCTTCTTTATCCGACGCTCATCTTACCTTAAAAAACAACACAACACCAGTGTACTAGAATGCCATAAACAAATTGCTATAACGTTCTCTCTGAACAAAGCCCAGTCCACCACAGACCTACCTCATAAGTTGAAATTGCTATACACGCAGTTGGCAAAATTAAACGCTGAAAAGACTAAATATCTTTTACATAAATTGCATGCTAATACCTACCACAATAGCGGAAAAGCAACCAAATACTTAGCCTTCACATTACAAAATAAATACTCCATATCAAAAATAGCCTACATAGGCTGGGATGATGTCTTGAAAAAGATAAATCCCAATACTATTAGCCAAGAATTTGAAAATATCTATGCCTAGCTCTGCAATCTAAAATTGCACAACACTGTACACAGCTCTGATGCAGAGAAAATATCCGACTACCTGTCGAAAATACACCTCCCTCAAATTACACCATCCCATATTGCGGAGCTGCTACAGTCCATATCTATTACTGAGGTCTTGACCGCTATTAAGGGGTTACACCCCGGAATATCACCGGGCGCTGATGGTTACCATCCCAAAACCTGACAAACCTCAGGATGCTTGTTAAAACATTCACCCCATCTCCCTACTCAATACAGAGTAAAAATATATGCTAAAATACTAGCTAATAGATTCAGCCCTATACTACTGTACATAATAAAAGATGATCAGACAGGGTTTGTCTGGGGGAGAGAGGGACTTGACAACACCCGCAAACTTTCACTGATACTTGAGCAGTTTAAGGGGAACAACTGGGGCGGACTTTTCCTGGCTCTAGATGCTAAAAAAGCATTTGACCACCTTGGTTGGGACTTCCTGAGACAGACGTTGCTCAGGTTTGGTTTCCCTCCACAGGTAATTCAACAAATCTTTGCTTTATACTCCGCCCGATGGCCCAAGTGGATTCCTCTCCAGACCATTTAAGATAACTAACGGGACTAGACCGAGATTTTCTCCCCTGCTGTATATCTTGGCCCTGGATCCCCTTTTATGCAATATACGTGACGACCACAACATATATAGGATGGAGGTGAGCGGATGCGAATATAAGATTAGCATGATCGCAGATGACATCGCAGTTGACAAAAGAATTGTTGCCCCCACTTATGAATATAATCCAGGAATATGTATAAATTATTCCCTCAATACCTCTAAGACCCAGGTGCTGATCATACGGCTTCCTCTCTCTGACATAAATAGACTTCGGGACATATATCCCTTTGAGTGGAGGAAAGACAATATTAAATACCTAGCATTACTGTTTGCTAAAAATACCACAGAACTGTATTTGTGAAACTATATCAGGGTCTGGAACTAATGCACAAAGATTCTTAATTAGAGATGTCCCGAATAGTTCGCTGGCGAAAAGTTCCTGGCGAACATAGCTTGTTCGTCACGGCGGGCGAACATATGCGATGTTCGGTCCGCCCCCTATTCGTCATCATTGAGTAAACTTTGACCCTGTACTTCACAGTCAGCAGACACATTCCAGCCAATCAGCAGCAGACCCTCCCTCCCAGACCCTCCCACCTCCTGGACAGCATCCATTTTAGATTCATTCGGAAGCTGCATTCTTAGTGAGAGGAGAGACAGTGTAGCTGCTGCTGATTTAATAGGGAAATCGATAGCTAGGCTAGTGTATTCAGTGTCCACTACATTCCTGAATGACTCATCTGATCTCTGCTGTAAGGACAGCACCCCAAAAAGCCCTTTTTAGGGCTAGCACATCAGTCTGCTTTTTTTTTTCTGTGTAATCTAATTGCAGTTGCCTGCCTGCCAGCGTGTGTGTCAGGCTCACAGCGTATACTGTGCATACTTGCCCAGTGCCACCACTCATCTCTGGTGTCACAATAGCTTGCATTTAAAAAAAAGAAACTTTTTTGACTGTAATATAATAGCAGTCAGTTTCCTTCACACGTGTGCGTTTCAGGGCCTGCCAGGGCACAGTGTCACACCAGTGCAACTCATATCTGGTGTAACAGTAGTGTACATAAAAAAAAAATAGAAATTTGACTGTGAAATAATAGCCGTCAGTTTCCTTCACACATGTGCGTTTCAGGGCCTGCCAGGGCACAGTGTCACACCAGTGCAACTAATATCTGGTGTAACAGTAGTGTACATTTAAAAAAAACAACACTTTTTTGACTGTGAAAAAATAGTAGTCAGTTTCCTTCACACGTGTGCGTTTCAGGGCCTGCCAGGGCACAGTGTCACACCAGTGCAACTCATATCTGGTGTAACAGTAGTGTACATTAAAAAAAAATAGAAATTTGACTGTGAAATAATAGCC
This sequence comes from Pelobates fuscus, assembly GCF_036172605.1. Lineage (NCBI taxonomy): Eukaryota > Metazoa > Chordata > Amphibia > Anura > Pelobatidae > Pelobates > Pelobates fuscus. The sequence goes on along the minus strand of NC_086317.1, from coordinate 44,177,472 downwards.
GTCAGTTTCCTTCACACATGTGCGTTTCAGGGCCTGCCAGGGCACAGTGTCACACCAGTGCAACTAATATCTGGTGTAACAGTAGTGTACATTTAAAAAAAACAACACTTTTTTGACTGTGAAAAAATAGTAGTCAGTTTCCTTCACACGTGTGCGTTTCAGGGCCTGCCAGGGCACAGTGTCACACCAGTGCAACTCATATCTGGTGTAACAGTAGTGTACATTTTAAAAAAATAAACACTTTTTTGACTGTGAAATAATAGCAGTCAGTTTCCTTCACACGTGTGCGTTTCAGAGCCTGCCAGGGCACAGTGTCACACCAGTGCAACTCATATCTGGTGTAACAGTAGTGTACATTAAAAAAAAAATAGAAATTTGACTGTGAAAAATAGCAGTCAGTTTCCTTCACACGTGTGCGTTTCAGGGCCTGCCAGGGCACACTGTCACAACAGTGCAACTCATATCTGGTGTAACAGTAGTGTACATTTAAAAAAAAAAAACTTTTTTGACTGTGAAATAATAGTAGTCAGTTTCCTTCACACGGATGCGTTTCAGGGCCTGCCAGGTCACAGTGTCACACCAGTGCAACTCATATCTGGTGTAACAGTAGTGTACATTTAAAAAAAAAAAAAAACTTTTTTGACTGAAATAATAGCAGTCAGTTTCCTTCACACATGTGCGTTTCAGGGCCTGTGCCAGAGCACAGTGTCACACCAGTGCAACTCATATCTGGTGTAACAGTAGTGTACACAAAAAAAAACTAGAAATTTGACTATGAAATAATAGCGGTCAGTTTCCTCACACGTGTGCGTTTCAGGGCCTGCCAGGGCTCAGTGTCACACCAGTGCAACTCATATCTGCTGTAACAGTAATGTACATTAAAAAAGAAATTGAAATTTGACTGTGAAATAATAGCAGTCAGTTTCCTTCACACGTGTGCGTTTCAGGGCCTGCCAGGGCACAGTGTCACATCAGTGCAACTCTTATCTGGTGTAACAGTAGTGTACATTTAAAAAAACAACACTTTTTTGACTGTGAAATAATAGCCGTCAGTTTCCTTCACACGTGTGCGTTTCAGGGCCTGCCAGGGCACAGTGTCACACCAGTGCAACTCATATCTGGTGTAACAGTAGTGTACATTTAAAAAAACAAAACACTTTTTTGACTGTGAAATAATAGCAGTCAGTTTCCTTCACACGTGTGCGTTTCAGGGCCTGCCAGTGCACAGTGTCACACCAGTGCAACTCATATCTGGTGTAACAGTAGTGTACATTTAAAAAAAAATACAATTTTGACTGTAATAGATTGAATAGCAGTTAGTTGTCTGCAAGCGTGTGTGTCAGGCCTACAGTGTCTACTCTGCCAACTTCTGACAGTGCACAGTGTCACTCATATCTGTTGTCACAGTAGTTTGCACGCATAGTACCACTAATCGAAAAAAAAATGACAGGCAGAGGCAGGCCGTCATGGTCGTGGTGCTGTGATTCCCTCTGGGCCTAGAATAATGCCCAGTGTTCAGAGGCCACCTACGCTGAACTCGAAAAGTTCTGAGGACATAGTTGACTGGCTAACACAGGACACCCAATCTTCTACAGCTTCCGCTCGGAACCTTGATGCACCATCCTCCTCCAGCTTAGCACCGGGCACCTCTCAAGTTACCACCTGCTGCCACCACCAACACTAGCACCACAACCACTTCACTTGATCTGTCAGAGGAGTTATTTACACATCAGTTGGAAGAAATGAGTGATGCACAACCATTATTGCCAGAGGATGAAGATAACAGGGATATGTTTCAGGTAGGCAGCATTACACACATGGACGTACGGTGTGATGATGATGATGTTGTACCCACTGCTGCTTCCTTTGCTGAGCTGTCAGATACAAGTGAAGTGGTTGATGATGACGATGCGTCCGTGGAATGTCATGTGGGTGCCCGCTAGAAGAGAAGAAGAACAGAGGGAAAGTTCAGATGGGGAGACAGAGAGGAGGAGGAGACGAGTTGGAAGCAGGGGGAGGTCATCGCAAGGAGCTAGTGGCACAGTCAGACAGCATGCATCGGCACCCGGGGTCAGCCCGACAGCACGCCAATCAACGCATGCTGTGTCCACCACCAGAATGCCGTCATTGCAGAGCTCAGCAGTGTGGCAATTTTTTTGTGTGTCTGCCTCTGACAACAGCGATGCCATTTGCAACCTGTGCCAAAAGAAACTGAGTCATGGGAAGTCCAACACCCACCTAGGTACAACTGCTTTGCGAAGGCACATGGTCGCACATAACAAACGCCTATGGGATCAACACATGAGTACAAGCAGCACACAAACTCAAAGCCGCCATCCTCCTCCTGGTCCAGCATCTTCAGCCACATCAACCACTGCTGTCCTCCTTGCCCCCTCTCAACCATCCGCCACTCCGTCTCTCGCCTTGAGCAGTTCCTGCTCATCTTCCCACAGTCAGGTGTCTGTCAAGGACATGTTTGAGCGTAAGAAGCCAATGTCACAAAGTCACCCCCTTGCCCAGCGTCTGACAGCTGGCTTGTCTGAACTCTTAGCCAGCCAGCTTTTACCATACAAGCTGGTGGAGTCTGAGGCGTTCCAAAAATGTGTAACTATTGGGACACCGCAGTGGAAGATACCCGGCCGAAATTTCTTTGCACAAAAGGCAATCCCCAACCTGTACTCTATTGTGCAAAAGGAAGTAATGGCATGTCTGGCACACAGTGTTGGGGCAAGGGTCCATCTGACCACTGATACCTGGTCTGCAAAGCATGGTCAGGGCAGGTATATCACCTACACTGTGCATTGGGTAAACCTGCTGACGGCTGCCAAGCATGGAATGCGTGGCTCTGCAGAGGAGTTGGTGACACCGCCACGGCTTGCAGGCAGGCCTGCTGCCACCTCCTCTACTCCTCCTACTCCATCCTCTTCCATAACCTCCTCGGCTGAGTCCTCTTCTGCTGCTGTGTCTTGCTCCACATCAACGGCACCCCCCCAGCTCCCCAGGTACTATTCCACATCCCGGATACGGCAGTGTCATGCCGTCTTGGGGTTGACTTGCCTGAAAGCAGAGAGTCACACCGGACCAGCACTCCTGTCCGCCCTGAATGCACAGGTGGATCAGTGGTTGACTACGCACCAACTGGAGATCGGCAAAGTGGTTTGTGACAATGGAAGAAATTTGATGGCGGCATCGAATTTGGGCAAGTTGACACATGTGCTGTGCATGGCACATGTGTGTAATCTGATCGTACAACGCTTTGTGCATAAGTACACAGGCTTACAGGATGTCCTGAAGCAGGCCAGGAAGGTGTGTGGCCATTTCAGGCGTTCCTACATGGCCATGGCGCACTTTTCAGATATCCAGCGGTGAAACAACATGCCAGTGAGGCGCTTGATTTGCGACAGCCCGACACGTTGGAATTCAACACTCCTAATGTTCGACCGCCTGCTCCAACAAGAAAAAGCCATTAACGACTATTTGTATGACCGGGGTGCTAGGACAGCCTCCGCGGAGCTGGGAATTTTTTTGCCACGTTACTGGATGCTCATGCGCAATGCCTGTAGGCTCATGCATCCTTTTGAGGAGGGGACAAACCTAGTCAGTCGCACCGAAGGCACCATCAGCGACATCATACCATTTGTTTTCTTCCTGGAGCGTGCCCAGCGAAGAGTGCTGGATCAGGCCGTAGATGAGCGTTAAGAGGAAGAGTTGTTGTCACCATCACCACCAGAAACAGCCTTATCAGCATCGCTTGCTGGACCTGCGGCAATGATGGAAGAGGATTGTGAGGAAGAGGAGTCAGAGGAGGAATGTGGCTTTGAGGAGGAGGAGGAAGACCAACCACAACAGGCATCCCAGAGTGCTCGTTGTCACCTATCTGGTACCCGTGGTGTTGTACGTGGCTGGGGGGAAGAACATGAGTAGCTTGGCATCCAACCTTGTGAAAATGGGGTCTTTCATGCTGTTGTGCCTGTTGAGGGACCCTTGTATAAAAAGGCTGAAGGAGAACGATCTGTACTGGGTGTCCACGCTACTAGACCCCCGGTATAAGCAGAAAGTGCCTGAAATGTTACCAAATTACCGCAAGTCGGAAAGGATGCAGCAGTTCCAAAATAAATTAAAAAGTATGCTTTACACAGTGTATAAGGGTGATGGCACAGCACAACGGGAATCTAACAGGGCAAGAGATGAAAGTAATCCTCCTCATCCCACGACCACGCCGGCAAGGGCAGGACGCTTTACAGACGTGTTGTTGATGGAGGACATGCGGAGCTTTTTAAGTCCTACGCATCGCCACAGCCCTTCGGGGTCCACCCTCAGAGAACGACTCAACCGACAGGTAGCAGACTACCTTGCCTTAACTGCAGATATCGACACTCTGAGGAGCGATGAACCCCTTGACTACTGGGTGTGCAGGCTTGACCTGTGGCCTGAGCTATCCCAATTTGCGATAGAACTTCTGGCCTGCCCTGCTTCAAGTGTCCTGTCAGAAAGGACCTTCAGTGCAGCAGGAGGTATTGTCACTGAGAAGAGAAGTCGCCTAGGTCAAAAAAGTCAAGATTACCTCACCTTTATTAAGATGAATGAGGGATGGATCCCAAAGGGTCTGACAGTGGGCGATACATTAGACTAAAAAAGGCCTGATGAGGGGGACGTAACAGGGATTAAACTGATAACAATAGTACTACTTAAAACACCACTCCTATCTGGTGGCACATTAGATTGCACGCGCAGTGCCCCAAATTTGAAGTAGGAGGACTGACCAAGCATCTTTTTCCATCTCCCGGTTCCTAAAATCGATGTCATATACACGTCCCCTGATAGGGGACATAACAGGGATTAAACTGATAAGAATAGTACTACTTAACACACCACTCCTACCTGGTGGCACATTAGATTGCACGCGCAGTGCCCCAAATTTGAAGTAGGAGGACCAACCAAGCATCTTTTTACATCTCCCGGTTCCTAAAATCTATGCCATATTCACGTCCCCTGATAGGGGACGTAACAGGGATTAAACTGATAGGAATAGTACTACTTAACACACCTTATAATAATGAAGAGAGAGGCAACGCAGAGAGAGGAGTCTGAAGAAGAGGAGTCAGAGGAGGAAGGTGGCTTTGAGGAGGTGGAAGACCAAACACAGCAGGCGTCCCAGGGGGCTTGTTGTCACCTTTCAGGGACTCTTGGTTTTGTACGTGGCTGGGTGGAGGAAGAGACCTTCAATGACATCAGTGAGGACAAGGAACGGGACATGGCTAGCTTGGTATCCAACCTTGTGCAAATGGGGAGTTTGCGGTTGTGGATACGGACTGTTTGCGGTTGTTTGCGGTGCGTTAAACGGGGAGTTTGGTCTGTCACTGTGAAGCGGGCGTAACCCTTACACTACCTGATCGATACAACATCATACCTGATGTTTTAAAGCACGTAATTCCAAACAATTTAGGAATGTTAGGTGATTTATGCCCTTTATGGATTAAAACCAGATTCTGCATCAACTATGTAATTTTCTATGGGAGTTTTACCATGGATCCCCCTCCGGCATGCCACAGTCCAGGTGTTAGTCCCCTTGAAACAACTTTTCCATCACTATTGTGGCCAGAAAGAGTCCCTGTGGGTTTTAAAATTCGCCTGCCTATTGAAGTCTATGGCGGTTCGCCCGGTTCGCCCGTTCGCGTACATTTGGGGAAATTCGCATTCGCCATTCGTGAACGGAAAATTTTATGTTTGCAACATCTCTATTCTTAATCAATGGGGCCCGTTATACTTAGCATGGTTCGAGAGGATTGTCGCACTTAAGATGTCAATACTGCTGAAACTGCAGTATGTCTTTCGCAAGCTCCCACTTCAATCCCCAGAGTCCCATTTAAAAATGGCCAAAAGGACATGACAAGATTCATATGGGCAGGCAATAGACTCAGAGTAGCAAGGAAACTGTTGCAAGCCCCAACTAAAGCATGCTTCTATATTAGCCACCCTTTTACCGCACTTCCAAGATGTACCTATACCCCAATGGGTGGCGATGGAAAGGGCCTTACTGAAACCATTTGACTTCTCCAGCATCCTGTGGCTACCTAAACCACAGAGACCACCATTGAATGTGGTATTCACATACTAAGCTCCTAGAGACACATCTCTTTGGTGACTCAAACCATGGCCCTCCTGCTTTGTATCCCCACTTTCCATGCTAGAACATGGCATGACAAGAAATTGACCCATTTGTACCACCTCCACTCCCAGGGTAGATTGGTGGATTTTCCTTCCATAATGGCCACTCATGACCTTCCATTAACCTCACAGTTTTCACAAATGCAATTGAAATCCTTTTTAATTCGAGGGCAACCAAAAGACCTCCCAAAGCCAACTGATCAACAGGATATTACTACCTAAGAACAGATCTGTATTAATAGGCAAATGCTGCCAAACTGTAAACCTCTCTCCATGTGTCACAGGATGTTGTTAGACTACCTCCCATTTCCAAAATCCACACCTGCACAGCAACAGAATGATGACTGTGATTGCATCATCTCTCCGCATCAGTGGAACACACTATTTAGGATAACTCAAAAACTTAATAGATCTTCTACCCTTCTGGAGCAGCAGTGGAAAATGAAATATAGGTGGTACATGGTACCGAATCAATAAAATATTCCACAAATGTTTTCCGAAATGTTGGAGATGCAACCTGGAGGAGGGTATGGTTCTCCAGTCAAGCTTCATCGAGCCCCAGAAAAAAAACTATAAGAGAATTAGATATGTCTGGTCTTCCTTCCCTCCTCCTTTTTAGTAGAAAAATATAAGGTAGAACTTAGTTCATACATTCAAATTAGCAAGGTAAAGGAGGAGGTCAATCTTTACACAATATCAGTAAGGTGTTCTTTCAACATGAAATCCTCTGACATGTGCAATTTTTTAGTATCAGTAGTAATTGTTTAGCATCAGTACCATTATATTCTTTTTACATTTTGTTTCATTTTTATTATACTGCTTTGCTACAAATAACACAAGGTTTCTTGTACATATTGATGATTATATTTGTACGGTACTTGTCTGTTTGTCACACCTACTGTATATGATGAAATCCTATTATATTTATATTCATTTATTTATTTTTTATATATATAATTTGTTTTAATTTTTATTATTATTATTATATTATTTCTTTTTCACTGCAGAAATCAATGCACACCGTGGCGTATTTATCCTACATTTGTGTGTTAGCTTTACATCCCATGTTTCAAAATGAGTGGTTGTAAAAGAGTTAAGATGCATAAATAATTGTGGCAGATATGCGGTAATAGGTGAGAAAATTAATTCTATTTGCTAGAGTTTGCCATTGGCAGGAAGACCACGTTGATAGCATTTCTGTTCTATGATAATAGTTGGCTATAGAAGGTATAAATGAACATGATTATATTTTCAATGTTACAGAAATAATAGAATATAACTTGGCAATGTGCTATTCTTCTCTGTGCCAATAACAGTTTGATTACCGTAGAAATATACATGACAAATAAAAAATACAAAGACGCTTTTTTAAATCTAAAAACAGATACATTGTGCAAATGTAACTGAATATATGGTGGGATAGATGGGCATTAGTCATGCAGAGATATATAATCATGGGAAATCATTTGGGGAACAATCAGAATGTGGAATACTGGCACAGAGAGAGACGTAGAAGACAGTGCAATAATTACCCATTAGCATGAGATAAAATTGTCTTGTGATGATGACAAGGAAATGTTATCTATATGCAATCCTCTTTTGTCAGATGATAGTTAATAGCCATGGCCAGAACTTTTTTCTGCTGTGTTGCTGGAGAGATGTTACATAAAATGAATGCCTTTGGTTTGATTTGTGTTTTATAAGCCAAGTACCATTGGCTTATAAATTAGTGTTTTATAAGCCAAGTACACGCATGTGTACTGTGACATTTCATTAAAAAACTCATCCTGTTCCTTTAGCTTGCTGTGCTCTCCAGGTGTTAATTAAAAAGTATTCAGAATATGTTTCTCTCTGTTGCAAGTCTGTCCTTTGGATGGTGTGAGTGGGGTACCAGTACAAGGACAAGAATTTTTAGGTTTCCTGAAATTAGGAGCAATGCAATTGAGCTGACTTTACTGTGTAATGTCTCTGTGCTGACTAAGGCACTAACGACTGGTCGCCTAGCACTGAAAGGTTGCAGCAAACAGTCACAGTCACTATTGTCACAGCAAGGATGAATAATTTATTATTGCACTATGGAATATTGCTATTTAATATAACTTGTGCAGTGCATTAAAAATTGGACCCCTGGCGAGAGGACAAATGGCAGAGAGAAATTGCTCTTTTGATCAAAAGGGGCTTCTGCAAGGTGTGAAATGGGTTGCCCTTTTTGATCTATCAAAGGTCCTGCAAGGTGAGACATGTTACACTTAAGCCGCCGGTATGTCTAGTTTCAATGTAAACTAACTGACTGTGGCCATATGGATAAAACTATAAACGGATAGTTCAATCCTTTGATATGATAATGGTATTAGTTTCATAAAGACCAGTATGTTCTAGTATCATATCCAAGAGAAAAATTAATAATTACCCAGGATTAATAATTACGCCTCATTTTTATTATATTTAGAATGGGGCAAGCACAGCCTTTTAATCAAGTCTAAACACCACTTATACACCTTAAACCGGGTGGCAGGGGTTGTGATGTCTGCTTTATTAGAGCGCATGTAAGTCATGTGATACACCCCATAAATGGGAAAATGGGAACCAATTCATAGAGGCAATTAATATTTCTGGGGCAAGTACAGTAGAGGAGATAAAACCAAAAGTTTATATTTGGCTTGTTGTTTTCTGGAACACAAGGGAGAGGTTACATATTGTGTCTATAGGTACACCTTATCTTCGCCTCTGGGAAGGCTGGGGACTTGAGATGAATTTAAAGGGTATATAACAAGTGATATTGAAAGGTCTTGGTGTTTGCTTGGTAGTCAGAATCTATTTCTAAGTGAGTCACCATCTTTCCTTGCCAGAGACCCCCTGGACAGAAGTTGTACTTTGAAAACCCAAGTGAGTAATTAGGACTTCTGTATTTTATCCTTTTTGTTTTTACCTGTTGTTGGTGTAAATCATTTGTTTATCATATACTGTTATATACACTGTGACTATTTTTTGCTCATAATAAACATTAATTTATTAAGTTCTGCCTTTGGTTAAGAATCACGTTACATGAAGAGACTAGTTAGTATTTTTGCTATTCATAACATATTGTACAAAGTAATATTTGGCGGGTTTTATTGTTGATTTACCTGGGGGACCAAAGAACCCCATATATAAACTGTCTTGGTGGTGGCAGCGTTAAAATAGTAATAGTTATATTATTATGTTTAAGTGTAGGTAGTGTTAAAAGGGGAATTTTGTTATTATTTCTGGTCTAATGCAGACAAATAGTGAACTTTAACCCTTTCACCACCACAACTACGTCACGCACACTCTTGGAGTAGGGTGAGTTTGTGACAACTATCCGTGACCCACACTTAGTATTCTCGGGTATCTCTGCTTATTTGTGGTAATGTGTATATATGTGAGAGGTTATGCCTTTGAATGTTTGCATATGTGTACTAATTTCCTTCAATGTTTGTGTGTGTGTGTGTGTTTGTGCAATTACGTGTCTAACTTTGTTTGCACCTTTGTGCCTTTTATATCTCCCTGTGTCTGACAGTAGAACTATTATCTCATAAATAACTTGTGCATGTAAGGACATCCTTTAGGTCTAGCATCTCAAACTATGGCCTGCTTTAGATGTTGCTTAACTACAACCCCCATGATTTTCTGGTCATCTATTTATTCTGGTCATCTATTTATTCAAAGAATTCTGGAAAGTGTAGGCCAGCAACATTTGAGTGGCCAGGTTTTGAGTTTACTGCTGTAGAATCCCTGTGTGTGTTGTCCCTTTGGCTTGCTATTGACCATGAATCTGTTTTGACCTTAAGATGTAACCAAATTAGTTTCCTTATACGTCATATGTACTAAATACCAGTTACTATCAAAAGCTCACAGAAGTTTTAATAAGCGGTGGATCAACCAATGGAGAAATTGCCTTTGTTAATACTTAAGCCATATGGATACTCCGCGTGAGTGTAGCAGATAATGCAATTGTGAATCCTGATAAGTTATACAACAGATTCCAAAACCATTTTCTTTATTTTTATTTTTTTATTTGGCTTCACTTTACATGGGTAGTTAACATATCATATCCTTCATATTAGTCATATGACCTCTGTATAATAATCATAAAGAAAGTAGTCCAAGCTGTATTGGCAGTAGCCTGATTATCACGTACAGTCTTTAATAATTGAGTTTACCAACATAAAGTACTTCTAAACTAGTAACGTGTGCTGTTAGTTAAAGGTGCTCCAGATGACAAATGTATGCATGTGCTGTTCTTCTAAGAATAAAGGATGTATGTTTACCAATAGATTGTGATTGCTCAACCTTTTGTATTACAGAAAAAAGGGAATGTAAATAATCATTTGTATTCATTGTATCTCAAAAATTATCATATTAATGTAGTAGCTAATTCTGCATATTACATACTTTCTCTTTATAACAAATTATATTTATTCTAGATTAAAAGGCTAAATACATCTATTATTCCTTTTTGTTTAAAGCACATCTGAGTTGTTCTCACTCTGGACAATGTTCAAAATATATCTAGCACTTAATGTATGCAGTAATCAGGTGTTCCTTTTGTATTACGGTTATTGAAATAATGACACTTGAAGAAACTGTACTCTTACATAGTCAGGAAAGGCAAAAAAATAAAATAAATATATATAGAGACAGAGAGAGACAGAGAGAGAGAAAAAAGGTAGAGATTATTCTGAAATTAACTATGCTCTTCTTCTGCCCCCTGCTGGATAAAGATAACAGTGCATAAGAAATAATTAGAAATTGTAAATATTTTTCCAGTATGATTCTAATAGAATGCTGTAGCTTAGTTTTTTATTTTTGTGTATGTGCACGCATGTGTGTGTGTGTGTGTGTTTTTCCCAACAAAGATATGAATAAAATATATCAAAATAAACAGATCAAAATTTTATTTTGATTTTAAATTGTTGTTTTATAACTCCATAACTTCATTTTATATTATAAATATTGTTATATGTTAGGGTGCTTGAATTAATTTTTTTAAAACATTCCGCAAGGAATAGCCGTATATCAATTGCAATAAACCAAAACAGGCCGTGCTTCTTTTCAATCCAGATAACTATTACCATGCATTGAACGATTGTTACAGCATCTTTCAAAATTTATTTTGTAAATTACTATTCCACTAGAGTGCCATTTCAATTGGTTTTCTATATATTGACATAGTATTATGATATTCCATGTAAGACACCTTTTTTAATGTTTTGACAAACAAATGGAGCTCTTCTGGCTTATCAACATTGCTTTGTACTTCTTTTGTGCTTGTAATATTTGATTGCATATTTTTCCAGTTTCATAATATTGTAGGCAAAATGAGTACCACATGTTCAATATGTGGTCATATCATTGAGTTATATAGAAACAAGATTCCCATTATTATAAGGCAGCAACCCATTTTTACCCCTGACATACAATTGGCCTTTGCAGACAGCAATAAGCAAGATTATCTCATTTACATATGCAAAATAGTGAGCAAACATGTAAAAAAAAAAATTTACCTGTCGTTTGCTCTGGATACCTCAAGATGGCCATTGCTATTCGCACATCTGTCTCTGATGCCCCTCTTCTTTATTTTTAATAGCATTTAATATTTTTATCTGTACATTTGGTAGGTATCTAGGTAGTAAAATTTATTGATAAACAAATAGTTTAAAGGAAATAGTGTAAATAAAGAGTGTATACAGTATAAACAATGCAATCAAGTGTGGTAGCTAAAGTGCTACAAACCACCTGAGTGGGAAAACCCCTCACACCACTCAATATAACATAAATGAATACATACAAAAGATGGTAAATCACACTTCCGGATATGTCTGTAAAAAATAAATATAACACGCACAATAGTGTAATAGAGTTTGTATAGCTGAGCAGAAAATTACTAATGCGATTTATCTATTTAATTGAGGCTACAAAGAGACTGTTTCCTCTATATTATAATAAAAGACTATTTCGTGTATGGGGAACATGCATTAAGTGCTGCGAAAGATCAACTTTTGGGGCCAGGAAGTGACGTAGAGAATGAAGTGGAACGCAACAATGCGTTCCAAATGAAAAAAACCCCGAACCCGGAAGTGATTTGGAACGCACAGTGCATTCCACAACGAAATCCAGCCGGAACCCGGAAGTAAAAGGACGCAATGGAAGAAAAAGCCGCCAGAGAAGAGTTTCGGACTTTTCATTGGCCATTGGGCTATCTTTTCTTTTAGCAGTTTTTAGCTAAAAGTTCTGCATCATTTTATATGTTATTTTAACATTAAGTGTTTTTATATTTTGCTTTTTAACGAATAAATTCATTGGCTATTTATGCCATTCTCTATATATTGAAGAGCTTGATTTATCTATATATTTTTCCTGAGAAATTGACTACATTCACCCATCTTGAAATCATTTGGAAATCAAGGGGGAAGAGAGAGCCAGTCAGGAGAGGGACATCCTTCCAAAAAACGTCCCAAGGCGATACCAGTGAGAGCCACACGCCATTGGCTCCACGTTTGTGAGTACCTCATTTGAGAATTTTGCACTGCTCAGCTATACAAACTCTATTACACTATTGTGCGTGTTATATTTATTTTTTACAGACATATCCGGAAGTGTGATTTACCATCTTTTGTATGTATTCATTTAGTTTAAAGGAAATGCCTTGTCTTCAAAATACATACTTTTTAATGAATTGAAAACATACATTTATTAGTTTTTCACAATTACCTGCCTAACCACCTAAAATCCAACATTTGCTGTTGGCCCAACACAAAATTCCTTGTTTGCTGCGGTCAGTGATAAATAATGTGTATGTTATAGTGAAGCATTTGTGACACAGGGAGTAATATATAACATTATAAACAATTACTGAAATAACAGTTTAATAAGTAGAACGTAACATGTTTTCAATCTATTAAACACAAAAACTGACATTTTTAGTGTATTTAACATAGAATAATGAAATACCTTTTTTTTGCTTGTTTTTTAAAAAAAAGTATATATATATAAAATAATGTTAAATACTCACAGGAGGCCACTAGTGGGGTAATAGCTAGTTCACAGCTCTGAGCAGGTAGATAGGAAAGACCAGGCCACTCCCTGCAAGTCTTAAAGTAAATACTCTGCTAGCCTAAAGGACATCAGCTGCTTCACTACTCCAAGCAAGGAAATACTCTGGTGATGTAAAATAAGATGAAGTCTACAGAAATTGTGAAGCGAAGCTATGTGATTGACGGCTAGGGGAGGTGTGGCTAGGGCTACAAAAATAAAACAGCTTACCTCCTAAGAAGCAGAGAACTGAGCAGTGAGACTACAGCTGGAGTGATTTTGGTGCTTAGATCAGCGGCGGAAATAACGCTGGTGCAGCCGGTGAGGCTGGCCAGGCCCACATGCTCAGGGAGCCCATCTGGTAGCCCATTCACTTAGGGCCACCCGTTGGCAAAGTGTTTTCAGGGGCCCGGTTTTACACTCCCTCTTTAACAGTGCGAGAGGCCCCCTGTAATCTCGTCAGTACTGGGAGGAAGTGACAGCCAGTAACACAGAGCCGCGTGGGAGGGAAGACAAGGTAGAGAGGAGGGGAGCGGAGTGGGAAACCCTCTGACTCCCAGCAGCCTCAGTCATCCCACTGGACCCCAAGAAAGCCACCCTCCTGCACCTGCAAGAGGTAGGAAATAGGAGGGTTTCATATAATGTATACAATTCCCATGTGTGTCTGTGTATCTATATGTGTGTCTGTTTGTGCATATGTATGTCAGTGTGTGCCCAGTGTGTCAGTGTTTGTATCTGTATAAGTGTCATTGTGTGTATATGTGTATCTGTGTATCTGCATGTGTGTCATTGTGTGTCTGTGTATATTCATTTGTGTCAGTGTGTCTGTGTATCTGTATGTGTATTAGTGTGTGCCTATGTATGTATATGTGTATATGTATCTGTATGTGTGTCAGTGTTTGTATCTGTATGTGTGTATCTGTGTGTGTGCCTATGTATGTATATGTGTCTATGTATTTGTATGTGTGTCAGTGTTTGTATATGTATGTGTGTATCTGTGTGTGTGTCAGTGTATATGTGTATCTACCTGTGTCTCTGTGTACATATCTGTGTGTCAATGTGTGTCCCTGTGTATCTGTATGTGTGCCAATGTTTGTATCTTTACAAGTGTGTCTCTGGGTCTGTGTATCTGCCTGTGTATCTGTGTGTCTGTATGTGTATTAGTGTGTTCCTGTGTATCTGTATGCATGCTAGTTTGTGTCTGTGTCAGTGTTTGTATCTGTGTGTCTGTGTATCTGCATGTGTGTCTGTGTGTGTCTGTGTTTCAGTGTGTGTGGCAGTGTATTTGTGCCTACATCTCAGCATTTAAACTCCAACACTGCACACAAATACATCCCTGAATTCAAATGTAAACACTAGATACAGACACACCCCTACATTCAAAGGTAAACACTACACACAAGTAAACCGCTTCTTTCACACAGCAAAAGTACATAAAAACACATACTACATAAAAATACACCCCTACATTCACATACTACATACACAAACATGCTTACATTCAAACATACAAACACTGCTCAGTGCTAAATACAACCCCGCAAGGATGGGCAAATGGTAGATCTCCCGCTGGCAAAGCATTGTGAGAATTGTCCGACAGACAGGAATCTACTTTTTTTTTCCCATCGTTGCGATAGGGGGGCCCATAAAATTCTTGCACCAGGGCCCTTTCTATTTCCGCCACAGATTTACACTGTCACTTTAAAGTACTTATAGGCCTGGAATAGGTATGAACTCATATATTATTATATTATTCTCATAAAGGGATTTTAAATGCTAGTTTATGTTTATGGGTCACAACTGGTTAGAATGCACCCTTCTTTGCACATAAAAGGCAGGAGAGAGACTTTTCTAGCATATTTACCATTTTACAGCATCAATACCATGCTGTGATGACTACCGCACTGATAGAAAACAGTAAATTAACATTCATAAATACTAAACTATCGCAGTTTAATTTAGATATGACGTTCCAGAGCTGCTGAAAAAAAAAATCTTCTCCTTTGAAGCATTGAAAATGTTCTCTCTCATTTCTGATTCATTATATATTAATTATAAGCATTATCAGAAATTAAAAACATCGCCTGAAACGCTTAAATTAGTACTAATTCACTTGGCAGCTTGCTTTTATACAATGAGCAAACATTTAATTCATCTGCTGTTCCTTTTTTTCTTTTCTGAAGATGTTTGCCTGGGGGCACAGAGTCTTTTAACCTCTTTAGGAATCAAAAGACTTTTATGTCTGCAACTTAAAAGACTGAGAAACAAATTACTTTAAAAAAGCAAGAAACTACCAACAAGAAATTAAAACAGTGTCTTCAAATAAATTAGCTCTAGTATTGGTTCTCATATAAACTATATTCCTTTTTTCCAGAACTGCAATGACCTAATGTTGCAGTGAGAAGCTCAAGATAAAAGGATTGCAATTTCTTCAAATGAGTATCAATTTAAGGGTCTACTTCATGTAAATTGGAGCGGTTTGAAAGCATCCATATACAATGGTGTTTTTGAAATTGCTTCCTGCTGCTTTGGCTATGTGTAAACAGCCTGAGTTATATGGATAAACCTATTATTGTTTTATTGTCATTGAATGCTAAGAAGGTAGAAAGATAAAGAATCTCAGTGATGGTGATCGCAAGTTCTCGACTTGAAGACCCATTGCCTGACGCAAGGCTTCTTATAATGCTTTGGAACCCCAGTGCCATTTGCAGCAATGGCAAGTGAACTTTTAAAGCTAGGAGCAAAAGGTCACCAGTTTCCATGAACCAAGACCTTACAAAATCATCTTCTGCACATAGGTTTCTTCTCCTTTGAAAGTCCACCTAAACCTTATAACCCATGATCTTGACATAGTTGTTGATTTTAAACTCTCATCATCTCAAGCTATTAAAACTTATCAAATAATATCAAATGCAGTTACACTGCAACTGAAGCTCTCTAATGCATACATTTCTGGTTTAAACAATCAATAAACATGCACATTATTTGGTTTTCAGATATGTGTGATTGTAGAATATGAATATTATGATGCTAATGCTTATGGAAAATTTGCGTCTACACAAGTGATAAAAAAACTTTTGAGCTAATTTGAGGGTGTATCATTCCAGAGGGCATGCTATGACACTTTTGACATTCATCATTAGCCTCATTTATACATTTGTATTTGTTGTTCTCAGAGAAAAGAGCATGTCCATAAGAAGGCCCCTTGCCGTTGTGTCAAAAACACCAACAATGTGACTCACTAACTAAGGTTGTTTGATCTCTTGAGAAGGTGAGAAAACACTATTGTCACTTCCCTTCAGATTTATGAGAAAGCATATAAATTTTATCTGTTAGCACACTTAATGGGCAACCTCTCCTCTACATGTAATTTTTTGGGGTGTGCCATATATTTCTGGTAAGCTGTTTCCATATTGTGACATGCAGAGACAACTTGATATTTCAGACATGGACAGTATTGTTCTGGGTATGTTCTGGGTATTGTTCTGGGTATGAGTCGGATGTGAACTGTACTCAAGGGTAGATCAAGTGTTATGCTCTGAAGTTTTTTCTTATCTTTTTTTATTATTTATATTCTACTAGCATGGCACTAACAGAAAGTGAGTTAAAACTTGTTTGAGATACTCCTGATTGGATACATCACCATAGAGGAAACTATTAACCTTTTTTCCATTACCAGGTGGTCACCAAAATCCAAAGCCAATTTTCATGCCCATATGGTAAGTTAAATTGAGGGGGTTTTCTTTGGTTGTTTTTTTTCAATAAAGTTACATTTCTTTATATTTGTCATCTAATTTCCAGACATACTAAATATCAATAGAACAAAAAATCCAAAAGAACAAACATTGTTAATTGGTTAGCAAAAGCAAATATGGGAAAAACAAACTACTTGCTTCTGATCAAGAAAGTAGTCAAGAATGACACGGGTGATGCTTTTGGAATGAGAAGATAATATACACAGAGAATAGTCATAAAAAATATACATATCATCACGTTTATACTTGAAATCTAATGAGAGGTAAATATAAACGTAGCAACAGTAAAGTTTTATTTAGTTATGATAGTATGTTACAGTATTTAATGTTAACCGCTGAAAAAGGTAGTAGTAATAAATGTAATTGACTGAATTGACTGAAAGATAAACATGTAAGAATAACAGAATGATATCTCTGAATTACATATTCAATATCTGAATATAAACTCTGCCATGCACAACGTGGAGGTTTCATATTCTTGCACATCAGATCCAGATGTCTTTGTGTAAGACACTTAGACTAAACATTTTTGACCAGCCATCAAGTCACATGGTATGCTGATGACCAAGTAGCCAGGCAAAGATATCCAGGGGGCACTGGGAAAAATAAAAGAAGATCTGTGACTACTGTAGACTTTCTTTCATGGTCACCTTGGGCTAGTAAAAACTTAGTGTCTAAATATGACATTGTGAAGAACCGAACCTTGCCACGGGCCCCTGGAGGAGTCTGCTAGCCAGCCTCTTGCCCCAGGATTATAAGCCATGCAAAATAAACTGAAAAAAGGCTTGGTTTGTGTGATTTGGTTTATATTGTTCGGGAACCGAACAGCCGCACGTATCAGAGACCACCCGGTTGCTTGTTAAGCCCAATTGATACGTTGTAGCAATTTCCACCACTGTGTTCTAAGTGTTCGTCTGATTGGCCATATTTCATATGAATGACCACGAGGTGGCAGCCATCTTGTTAACGCGAACGCAGACAGCAGTGTTTTGGCATAAGTCTCATGGAACTAAAATCGGGCACAGAAACTCCCGAACACCGCTGGACTTCCACCATCGCCTTCGTTTGGTTCTACCCCACTCAGAAAGGCAATGTTCAGTGGAAACGTTCCCATGAACAAGGGGTACACAAGTAACTTAAGGATTCCGTTTGGTGTTTTATGTACTTTTGTGCTCCCAAAAGAGACTGACCGTTAGCCCTGATTTCCTGGAACTGTTTTGGGCATAGGACCATGTGCACGGTCAGTCAAATAATTGACTTTCATGAAAATCCAGAACCCCTGAACCGATCTAGGTGATTTTTGGATATGTTTGTCACCCAGATCAGTGCTATCAGGGGATGTGACTTTTGTGGGATTTTCATGTGTTTTGGGGGTTTATTATATTGTAGGTTTTTATAACTGAGAGATAATTTAATATGTTTGTGTGCTCAGGTACAGGTGCTTTGTGTCTCTGAGGCACAGGGGAGGAGTATGTGGAATGTTTGCTTGTAACTAGTTCCCTCTCAAGTCTAGAGGGGAATGCCCCTGTAATATGATTTGGAAAACTCCTTGCATGGGGAGTTGCAATAAAGGCAGTGTGTGGCTCCCAATAAATCAGATCGTTTTACCCCTTCATAAAGTCTAGGCTCATGTTTGGTGGATTGAGAGCTATGCTCACAACCATAATCACTACTCTGCTTGGAACCAGGAGCTATAATCACTACGGCGCTTGGGACTTGGGAGATTCTTGACGGATGCACTCAGCTGGAGTACTGGGATACGTTACAGACATCATATCATAAGTTCAGAATCTTTCATGTGTATGATTATCTTACGTCAATTTGCGTACTCTATTATTTCTAAACACATTGTACACATAGCATCACTTATGTTTTTAGGATAATAAAAAAAAATAATAAAAATTAAAAATCTAATTATCCAACCCTTTCATATTTGGCAGAAAACATGGTGATGTTTTATAGAGTTTTTTCTGCCTAAACAATTTTTTTTTTGCACTGGATTATAGGAAATCACAAGTCCTCTGAGTACAGGGAGTGCCATCTTTTCATTCTAATAGTGAAGCTTACATTTTTGGATACATTTCTTTATTAATACTTTTGCTTCTTTTTCAGTTTGCACTAGTTGAAATGATGCCAGATGGTGTAAAGCAGTGGTGCCCAAAATGGTGATGTGGTTGAACCACCTGGGACTTTATCTAGTTGGTGTATAGTATAGCAAACTGAAGTGTGAGCTTTGCTTGTAGCCATGTGAGGATACATTGCACTTTTTTTTTTTTTTACAAACTGTTCAGTCTATGCATTTTCACTTTGCGAGTTTACTACATGAAGTGTTAATATAGGGCATTTTTTTTAACAGTATTATGTTGTATTCACTATTCTTTGTATTGTACATACATAGAATGTGATACATTATTTTGTTCGATTGGAAAATCTTTTTATGTATTGCGAGTGACATACTTATATTTCCCTCTTTATTTTACACCCCCGTTTGTAAGTTAAAAAAAAGCGCTTCTCATAAAAAATGGTTTAAACAAATTATAGGTGATGTTCGTTAATTTATCCAGTGGAGAATTTTCCATAGTGATGGTGATATAGATTATTTGAAAAATAAACAAATATGTTTAAATGTCTATCTGCTCCTGTCCAAATCTGAGATGATTAAATTGCGTATACGCAGAAGTAAATTCACACTGACACACGGAGTTCAGGTTAAAAGCACTTCGAGAAAGTTTAATGGCATCTGGTTAAAAGCGGGCTCGCAGACCCTTATAAAAGCAAAATTACATCATCATTGAATATCAAGATAACAACAAATAAACATCATTAATTGGATTAGGTGTTAAGTGGCTATGTCAATGTCCACCCATCAATATTATTAATTGGCTCAAGTACTAAGTGGCTGGCTAGGTGTCCTCCCACCGGGAGGTGGCGTCTTTTTGGACACGGGTGTGGACAGATGGCTCAGGCGCCATCTTACTCAGCACGAGGCTTTACTCGATGGGAGGGGGGCTTGAGGCGTCATTTTGGGTAGTTAGTGATGTCAGACTCGGGGTCAGGTTCAGGGTCTTTTTTATGAAAGAACATTTCATTAGAGCAGTTTTCTCATGGCCTAGCTATAGTATACATTGTTTCATATTACAGGAACTTGGTAATTCCGGTGTTAGTCATGTCCTTCTAGAAAATACATTCTCTATCTAATATTCTAAATGCTGTTAGGAAAATCTGTCATGTAATGAAGTTAAATGGAGTTAGTACAAAAATTTAATACAGGTTTAATAAAGGATTTTAATAATTCTACATCAGTCCCCCCTATGAAATGTTAGATTCTAAAAAAGATAAACTTTTTTTGTTAATACCAGAAGACGTGTTAGCCCAAAAGCACACAAACCCCGTGACCGCTAGCTAGGTGTTATTGCAAAGTGCAATTCTGTCCCTTCCTTTCCCTAATAGGCTGCAGCACATCCGTCAATACGGTCAGGAAATCTCTTCACTTCGCTGGTAACCCCCGGTGGCTTGTCCACCACATCTCCGCACGGCAGTCAGTTCCATAGAGACAGACGCTGTCCCTAAGCTGGTTCCCTACCTAAAACTCTTGCACTTTATCAGTAAAAGGGATAGTTTGCAGCGGTATACAGGGTGAGTTGAGATCTTGGAAATCTTGGTCATCAACTGTCAGATGTGCAAAAGTGCGTGCCGCTTGGTCTACAGTCTTCAGCAGGAATTTTCTTAGACAGGGGAGGACACAACAAACGAGAAGAGCGAAAATAAAAAGAAAAATTAGTAATGCCATACCAATATGCATTAAAGCTTTTTGCCATCCTGTCATCCAGCCAAACCATCTTTCCCAGGGATCTTTTATCCCAGAATTCCTTTTTAACTCTTCAGAGAGCTTATTTAGTTTCTCTATGGCCATGGTGACTTTACCATGAGGACCTGTGTTTTTCTGGGATGTACGTACAACAGGTCATGGTGTCGGGCAGTATTTTACATACACCCCCCTTCTCAGCTAGAATCATGTCTAAGGCCATTCTGTTCTGGAAGGACATTTGGGATGTGGCCTGCAATTGTTCGGCTAAACCCTGGAGGGCATCCCTGGTGTAGTTAACAAAGCGTTGTTGGTTGTAATAAATGTAATTGATCCAATTTAAATTCTTGTTTGCAGTAACTATGGTAAAAAGTGATTCAAACCCTGCAGCAACTTCATCTCTTGCTTTAAGTTCATTAGGTACCCCCCTAGGCACCCCAATGGCATCAATGTAAATGTGGGGGTCAAAACTGCCTCTTACTGGGACTTCACGCTTAACCTTGGCTGGTGTGTGTATGTCAGGGTGTGTGTCAGAGATAATATGTATAGGCATGACGGCTTTAGCCAGAGTACACTCCCCCCACCATTCCTTGTCCATCCTGGATCTTAGCTGTAAATCCCCACACAACCAGTAAATATCCCCTAATGACCTAGTATGGAATTGTAACAGGTGCATAGGGACAGTTCTGTAAGTGGCACAATACCCTTTGGAGAAGTTACCCAAGAACTTACCAATTCCATCATAATTGGCATAACAGGTGTAGTTTCCCTTGTAAACTGTAACACCATCTGGGGTTTGACATCCTTGGTTAGGAGAGGGTATTCTACTGTCCATGCTTTGCAGAGGGACCTATTAAAGTTGTAGTGGTAGGCAAAAAGACTCAAAACACATTCCTCTATATCTACTGTCAAAGTCAAAGGTACGGTGCCGAGATGAGGCCGGGCACCACCACACAAATAGCATGCGGTTTTGTTATGCTTGTTGGCATTGTATTTCATCCATTCTAACCATAAATTAACATAATTAAAACCTGTTTCAGCGGCCATAGTATCTTCAAAGGTGGGGTTAGCAATGGCCATCATGTCTTTAAAGGACTGGATGTTTGGTTTTAATGGATTTGAGACCATGTGGGTGGCCCCTTGCCACTCTGGAGAGTGGCACATATCTTTTAGGTAGAAGTGCCCCAATTTGTTATAGGAACCTTTCTTCCAATACATTCCCATTACATACTGATCTGCATCTGTTGGACTGGGATGCTCTATGTTTAGGATTAATTTCATGGGTGTACCTCCTCCAGGCTTCCTTAGAGTCATTCTTTGGAGGAGGGATCTACCGTGATCATCTACCTTAGATAAGGCACTTTTGGGTTTGTAACCCCAGGCAGGCCCAGCATTCCACCCTGCAGCCCCCCAATGGTTACAGTTATGCCCCCATTGTTTATCAACTACACAAACATAGGGGTCTTTTACATGAGGGATATCTCTATAGATAGTTTGAATTTGTGACGTAGGAAATGGGCAGTCTACAATGTCACAGTAGTCAAAAGTGTATGTAGCCACACGGGTACATGAAGAATTGTACCAGAAGTTATACCCACTGGCATCTTTAGTAATGGCTACTTGTTGGGCCTTAATTAGGCTAATTTAGGAGATGAGGTACCAGAGGTACATGGTTGTGCGGTATCTGCTTCCTCTGGGGCAGGAGTCTTCTTGCAATGGGAAGCGTGGATCCAATGTGGCCTGCCGGCCAACTTAACGGAGGTTGAAGTGATCAGGAGAACTTGGAATGGTCCGTCAAATCTTGGTTCCAGGGTGTGTTTCCGCACAAATCTCTTGACCAGAACCCAATCTCCAGGAAGCAGGTTATGGGTACCCGTATTAAAATCGGGATCTGGAATTGAAGAGAAAACTTGGGCATGTATTTTGTTCAAAGCACTTGCAAGTTCAGTTACATAATCTACTAAAACATCAGTTTGAAGCTGTAACTGTTGAGGGTAATAACAACCTAGTCTGGGTGCAGTCCCAAATAGAATCTCATATGGAGATAGTGAGTGCTTCCCTCTAGGTGTGTGCCTAACGCTGAATAAAGCTATTGACAAGCTTTCTGGCCAGGGCATCTTTGTTTCTTGTGACATTTTTAGCATTCTGGCTTTTAGGGTGCCATTCATGCGTTCCACTTTGCCACTACTTTGTGGGTGGTAAGGGGTGTGAAAAGCTAGGGTCACCCCCAGAGCAGTCCAAATTTCTTTAGTCACTGTTGCTGTAAAGGCTGGGCCCTGGTCACTTTCAATGACTTCTGGAAGTCCAAATCTACATACAATATCTGTAAGTAGACGCTTTGCTGTTGTCTTGGCAGTGATATTGGCCACTGGATAGGCCTCTGGCCAGCCTGAAAACATGTCCACTATTACTAGTGCATATTCATGGGGCCCACTCTTGGGCATTTGTATGTGGTCAATCTGAATTCTCTGGAATGGGTACATAGGTTTAGCCAGGTGTTTCAAGGGCACTTTGGTTGGTTTTCCTGGGTTGCATTTTGCGCAAATGACACAGGCCCTACAGAAGCTGTTGATCAGTGTTGTGATTGTTGTGAACAGGTGCTTCGTAATACTTCTGTATGAGGGCAGCCATTAAGTATTTTGACAGATGTGCAGGTCCATGTGCCCATTGGACATTGGACCTGCACATCTTTTTTTGGCAAAAAGACATAGATTCTTAGGGAGGCAGAATCTAAAGTTGTTGTAATATACTCCATCCTTTAGGACTGCTCCTTTCTTCTTCCATTTCTGTATTTCTTCAGGGGCAGTTGTAGCTTGCTGTTCCCGTAGGATTTTTAGGTCAGTAGGAAGAGTCTGCAAGGTAAAAATAGGAATTTCCTCGTGTCCGGACACTTCTTCATCCACTTCCTGCAATTTTCTTGCTGCTTGCTTAGCAGCCTGATCAGCTAAGTGGTTGCCCTTTGCTTCATCTGTATCCAATTTCCCATGTGCCTTTACTTTCAAAATGGCCACTTCTTCTGGGAGTAGGAGGGCATCCATTAGTTCCTTAATTGCAGAACTGTGTTTGACTGGCGTACCAGCTGTGGTAAGAAATCCTCTTGTTTTCCAAATTAATCCGAAGTCATGTGCCAAACCCAGAGCGTATCTTGAATCTGTGTAGATGTTGGCACGTTTTCCTTCGGAGATCTTGCATGCTGAAGTCAGGGCTTGCAATTCAGCTTCTTGTGCAGACATTGTTGGTGGTAAAGATGATGACTTGATAA
Organism: Pelobates fuscus; assembly: GCF_036172605.1. Lineage (NCBI taxonomy): Eukaryota > Metazoa > Chordata > Amphibia > Anura > Pelobatidae > Pelobates > Pelobates fuscus. Next base: position 44,153,429 of record NC_086317.1, on the reverse strand, counting down.
CTTCATCTGTTGTGGTTACGGCATATCCTGTGTGGTATTTTCCTTCTTCATCAGCATACCTTGAACCGTCCACAAACAGAGTGAGATCAGGATCTGCTAATGGATTCTCGTGCACGGTTGGTAAATGTATTGTTTCCATTTTCATCTGTTCAAAACAGTCATGAGGTGTCTCTGGGTCATAGTCATTCACTATGATCAGATCCTGAAATTCATTTTCCAGGAAGTGGCGTGGCCATGCTTCCAGATGGTCAGTTATTGGGTATTTGACAATGCCATTTTCCTGTAGCTGTGATTCATTCATGGTGGCCCATAATTTTGCCATAGGCCCAAGATCATTCCATGATCTTGTTTTCAACTTGGTGACAGGGACATGTGGGATGGCAATGTCCCAATGACGATACAAGTATTTGAGTTCTGAAGGTAGATGAATCAAGACCATGCTGTTGCCTTCAGAGTCACAGTAGAAGTCTTGTGCAGTAAGTTTCACCTCCACCTGATGATAGAGCTCATCTTCATAGCAAGGTTCAGGAGTGATGTTTGGCTTGTACCACATGGTACAGAAGGCATATCCTGCTCCCTCACAGAGAGGTGTTTGTTCGTCATGAAAGGATAAATCAGGATGCATTCTCTTGATGGTGCCAGTGAGAAGGAAAATGCAGGTTTCATCCATGATAAACCCATAGTAGATACCCCCCTCAGGTAGTGGGAGAAGAGTGGACGGATTGAGAACTTGACATCTTTGTATGGTAATGTTGTCAGGTAAAAGGAGATGACATTGAAGACGGAGGTGTCTTGCAGGAGAGACATGCTTGAGTTGTACTTGGTTGATGATGGCAGAAATGTCATGAGGGGCCAAGACAACAAGAGGGTGGCCAAGGACAAGGTCTGCAGTTCTTTCAATTAGTTCCCTGGCTGCAAAAACGTCCCGAAGGCAAGAAGGGGTCCCTCTGGCCACAATATCCAGCTGGCAGGAGAAAAATCCAATAGGCCTTTGACGGCCTTTTGATTCATGTGTTTGGGTAAGGACTCCTGTAGCATGGCCTTGTCTTTCAGAGACAAATAATTTGAAGGGTTTGGTATAGTCTGGTAGGCCAAGGGCAGGAGCAGATGCAATGGCACGTTTTAGCGTACAGAAGTTGTCATGTGCTTCATTGGTCAAGCAGAATGGGTCTGACTTGAGTGCATCATAGAGTGGTTGCATGAGCAGTGAGGCTTCTGGGATCCATGCTCGGCAGTAGGAAATGAGGCCTAAGAAGGCATGTAGAGATTTTGAAGTCCTTGGGGGTGGAATATCCAGTACTGCTCTGACTCTGTCACGGGTGAGATGTCTTGTTCCTTGAGATAGGCAGTGACCAAGGAAGATTACTGTGGGTTGACAGAATTGAAGTTTGCTATCTTGTTCTGCTAGATAGCAAAGTAGATTAATTGAGCATTCTTCAGTTGTAGGTATGTCATCACCACAGAGCAGCAAATCATCCACATACTGGAGCAGGACCACCTCTGGATGGTCAGACTGCCATGGATCAAGAATAGAACACATGGCCTTTGCAAATTGACTTGGAGAATTTTGTGCCCCTTGGGGCATGACAGTCCATGTGTACTGCTTCTTTTCATGTGTGAAGGCAAACAGGTATTGGCAAATTGGATCCAGGGGTACACTGAAGAAGGCATTGGCCAGATCAATGACTGTGAAGTATTTTGCAGAAGGTGGTACCCCAGAGAGCAGAGTGTGTGGGTTTGGTACAATAGGGGTGTCCAGGATTGTTGCTTCATTCACTGCTCGGAGATCCTGGACCATCCTGTACTTCTCTGGTTCACCTTTTGGAGTCTTCTTCTTCACAGGAAACAATGGGGTGTTACATTTTGATTCACATTTCACAAGAGCACCCTTCTCCAAGAGTGCTTTGATTTTAATTGAGATAGCTGCAGCTTGAGCTGGTTTTAAAGGGTATTGTGGTTTCCTTGGTAGTTTTGCTCCTGGAATGAGTTTCACCACCACAGGTGGAACCTTTAGGTGGCCTATGTCCTCTGGGCCTGAGGACCATAGTTTTGCAGGTACTCTTGTCTTTAGTGAATCAGGGAAATTGGACCTCAGTTCCTTTGCATTCTCATGGGGATTTTCTAAATGGAGCATCAGAGGCAGGGAGCACAAGGCTGAGGTGTCTGACACAGATAGAGGGGTAGATAACTCTACTTGTCCATCTGGAGTGAATATGATAGATGCCTGCAGGCGTGAAAGGACATCAGCGCCTAACAGGTTAATGGGGCATGTGGAGGACACCACAAAACGAGCAAGCAAGCTAGGATAGTTGCCAACTCGTAGTGGAGTTGTTAAAGGACTTTGTCTTGGTAGGCCATCCACTCCTACACAAGAGACATCAATATTTGACAGAAATGATGGGTCTGGCAGATCTTGTTCTCGTAGAACACTTCGGGCTGCACCTGTGTCAACAAGAAATGTAGTAGGTTGTCCTTCAATGGGTAGAGTCACAGTGGCAAGTGCCCCCCCTTATCCCCTGAAGACACTGCCATGACAGGGGTTAATGACACAGGCTTGCCAATTTCCTAATCATCTGGTTCCTCAACAATTGGAACTGTTTTTGTGGCCTTGGGGCTAGGTGCAGGCTTGAACACCTTCTTGGGTTCTGGGCAATCATTTTTGAAGTGTCCTTTTGCTTTGCAATTGAAGCAAAATCCATCCTCGGGTTTGGTGCCTTTTGGAACAGGTCCGGGGCGGGACACCATGAGAGGAGCTGAATTGGGCTTTCTTGGAGTCTGAGCAGATTCCAGTCCCCTAGCAACTTGGAGTAATGTATCCAGGGGAACAACTCTAAATTCAGGGCGTGCAGCAACGATTCCCTTGCGTATGGAGTCTTTTATGCCTAGGACAAATGAACCAGACAGCATTTGAGAATGAATCTTATTAGTAAGATCAAATCCCAAATCTGTAAACACTTGAAACAGTCTTGCATGGAACCTTTCCACTGATTCTCCTTTTTCTTGTACAATATCAGTAAGGCCAGCAGCCTGATCTGCAAGTTTATCCTTAGCCCATTCCTTTAGCTGGTTGCAGAATGCCACTCCGGAAGCATAGTCAATATCAGTAGTAAGCAAATCCGTGCTGAGGTGGTGGGCTATGCTAGGCCAGTATGCATCTCCAGCTTTAATGGCACAAATGCTTAGTAAATCTCGCCATGCTGCGGAATAAGTCTTTTGAATTTGAACTATCCCTCGGTAAAAAGGCATAGGTTGCTTTTCTGGGTCAGGGAGTGATTTCATCAGAGCACTGGCCTGAGTAGGGTTAAAAGAAACATATTTAGGTGGAGCCTGTTCTCCTCGGCCCATATGTCTGAAAGGATCACCGAGGGAGCAGCGAGGCTGTGACTCCGAGGCATCCGGTGAGCCCCGGTAAGCATGAGAACTGGCTTCCTCATCCTCATCTTCGTATGTGACTTGGACCCCTCTGGGAAGTGGGGCCGCTTGAGGTGACAGGACCGGGGGGTATGCGGGGATCCTGGATGCCGGGGTGGCCAGTGGATTATGTGCTTGGGGTGAGTAGTCACCGGGAAGTACCGTCATTAGGGGTGCTGGATTACTGGGGGCCGCCATATTGGAGGCGTGAAAGGAAACTGCGTTAGGGTTAAGGGAGGAAGTGGCGGCCATGTTGGATGTGGGCACATCCGGGGTAGACTGTTCCGGAATGGGTGTGGACGGGGTCTGGGGAGTGGTTTGGGAAAGGAAGTAGGGATGGTTTAAATAGGGCAGGGCCATGGGGTAGGGGAAGGGGTATGGCCAGGCCATCTGGGCAGGGGCTAAAGCGGAACCTGGGGAGGGCGGGATAGCTGGGCAGGGGTTAGGAAAGTAGGTGGGATATCCGGGGAAGGGAAATGAAGCTGGGGAGGTGGGAACTTGGGATGTGGGAGGAGTAGGTAGGAGAGAGGATGGAGAGAGATTAGCAGAGGCAGGTGTAGTAGGAGGGACCGGAATGGGTGTAGTGGGATTGACAGTAGCAAGTGAGGAGGGGTTAGCGGACTGGGTGGATGCAAGTGGGAGGGTAGGATTGTTAACGGAGAGAGAGCGTAGGGAAGGAATGACGGATGAAATGGTTGGATTAGACAGAGAAGGTAGTGTAGGGATGGATGAGGATGATGAGAATGATAGAGATGATGGGGGGGGGAATAAAGTTCCATCAGAATTCAGGACCGGACAAACAGGGGCAATGACGGGATGGGTGATGGGAGGATTGGGAGTGGGGAACATGGTCAGCTGGCTGTCACTCATTGCTGACTGAACCTTGGGGATAAACATCCCCTGAGCGCCATTTTGGGGCGCTGGCTGAGGGAATACCCCAGCAACATAATTATTATGATATACATACAATTTTACACCTTTGTGATCTATTTCTTCCTCAACCCAACCTTCCTGTTGAATAGCTCTTGATACTCTGTACCAGGCTTCTGCAGTACGCAGTAAATCATTATCTGTAAGCTTGCCTTTCTTCTCTGTCAGTAATCTACGCCAGCTTTCTGGCTGTAATCTACCACATGAAGGCACAGCAATCTTACACACCTTAGCAATCTTTTCAACTCCCTTAGCCATCTCTTCACCCTCTCTGTCTTCAACTAGATCACACGCTAACCAGCCCTTACCGGGCTTTCCTAATCCCTGTCCCATTCCCCCCTATAAAAGGCGTCCCAGATATAGAGGAAAGAAGGTTTTAAACAGAGTGTCTACAATGCTCGACTGCCACTTTAAGGGGTGGGTCCCCAAGTGCGTCTTCCCAAAACGTAGACTAGTCACTAATTCCGCCTACCCCAGGTAGCCACGGATTGGAGCGAGGTGAGAAGTGTGTGACCAATCACTTCTCTCACAAGAGAAATAGGAGTGGAAAGTGTAAATAACACAGGAAGTATAGTAAAAGTAAAGTGAAAGTAGAGACAGACACAGGAGTTTGAATGACTCCCAATTAAGACAACAATTCAATTGAAATACAGTGCATGCATCACAGTTCAAATAAATTCAACAGTAATCCCTTTCCTTTACTCATGTGACCAAAGCCACCTCCCTCAACCTCGTAGTGTCCCCGCTCGGAGAACGACTTTCGTAAGTCTCACTACCAGCAGCCACGGATAACAGCTAACACCGGCCCAAGATCCGTATGCCTCCCCCATTACAGCGGTCCACTAAGTGTGGCCACCACTATCCTCACCCTCGTAGCGCCCCTACGGACCCACCCGTAAGTCTCACTCCCGTGGTGATGGAGACAGCAATGCCTGCCCGAATCCACCCACCACAAATAAAATTGGAATGCCACCAGCCTCAGCGCTCGAAGCTGGAGGGTACCACCTCTCTGCAAGCAGAGCTATGTGCACAATGAGGCTAGCTAGGCTATCAAAGTGACACCATGGGGAATCCCCAGGAAGCAATGAGTCTACACCCCTCCACAGATTCCCCCCTCCTCTTTTTCCTTACTGCTGCAGCTACCCAGCACCTAAAAGAGTTAAATAGGCAAAGAAGACCCCCAGGAAAACTTCCACAGGTCCACCCCCCTTTTTCCCTGCAGGATGCAGTACCAAATACGCAGGACAGGCAAGGACAGAACCAGCAGGATAGTCGAGGGATAGCCGAGGTCAAAGGATGCCAGAGGTCAGGAACAACAAGGAGTAGCCGAAGTCAAGGGATGCCAGAGGTCAGAATAAACGTAGTCACAAGCCGAGGTCAAATAAACGAAGGAGATAAACTGGAACACTGGTACGACACAGCAACACTAGATCAAAGACTTGACACTGAGTACAGGGCGAGGCTGGGTTTAAATACCCTGCTGATGATAGATCAGAGTCAGGTGAGACACAGACAAGTCAAGGTGCAACCCCCGGTGTAGTAGCCATGCCAGGATGAACAAGACCGGAATCAGTAGTCTCTGGTAAAGCTGCTGTGGCTCAGAGGCAGAGAGCAGGACTAGGATAGATAAGTTCCCCGGTTCAAGTCCCCTGTTGGGAATTCCAGGAGCGACCACGTCTGGCCGTCTGTCTCACAGGTGAGTACCCTGACAGTCATGTCCTTCTAGAAAATACATTCTCTATCTAATATTCTAAATGCTGTTAGGAAAATCTGTCATGTAATGAAGTTAAATGGAGTTAGTACAAAAATGTAATACAGGTTTAATAAAGGATTTTAATAATTCTACATCAATGGTTCCCAGGGCCGGACTGGGAAAAAAATTAGGCCCGGGCATTTTTCAATCAGAGCGGCTCCCTAAGGGGGCGGGGCCAGAGAGGGTGTGTTTTGTCATCACTAATGACAAGCACGCCCCCTCTCAAAGTGAGCATGTTGGTTCAATGCGCAGAGCCCCGCTGAAGAGCTCTGGCATTAGAAAAAGGCCCTGAATTTGTTCTGTGTAGCGCAAGCAAATTTAATAACATGCTTGCGCTGTGTTTGCTTTTAAATTGTCTCTGGTGTCTCCACAAGTGGGATACCAGAGGACAAAAGGGCCAGGAAAGTGTATGGTGCATATGTTTAGAGCGTGCTTGCGGGATTGCGTGTGTGTAGAGTGTGGTGTGGTATTGTGTAAATAGGTAAATTTCATTTGTGTTTGTGGTGTAATATGTGTGGCTAGGGGCTGTAGAGAGTGTGTATATAGGGGGCATAGTGTTATAGGGGATGTAGCGAGTGTGTGCATACGGGCTGTAGTGTGTGTGTATAGGTGACGTAGTGTGTGTAGGGGTTGTAGAGAGGGTGTGTTTAGAGAATGTTGTATGTGTTTGCTGACAAGGAATGTAGTGTGTGTGTGTAGGAGATCTAGTGTGTAAAGGACCGAGTGTGTATAGGAGAGTGTGTGTGTGTGTGTGTGTAGAGGATTAAGAGTGCATATAGGGTAAGGGATCTAGCGTGTATCTGGAGCGTAATGTGTGTAGTGGTGCAGTGTGAGGGGTGCTGTAGTGTGTGTGTGTGTGTGTGTGTGTGTATATATATATATATATATTTGGACGTATTGTATGTGTGAGGTGCGCAGTGTGTGTATGTAAGAGGGGTGCCGTCACATTCTAGGTTTCTAATTTTCTTTGTCTGTTAACTCACTGAGGGTTATTTTATATATTATATATATAATATATAAAATAACCCTCAATGAGTTACAGACAAAGAAAATTAGAAACCTAGAATGTGACGGCACATAAAAACACCCTCAGACACACACAGCACCCTCAGACACACACAGCACCCTCAGACACACACAGCACCCTCTGACACACACAGCACCCTCTGACACACACAGCACCCAAACACAAACAGCACCCAAACACACACACAGAACCCTGGGGGTGCTTTGTGTGTTTGGGTGCTGTGTGTGTTTGGGTGCTGTGTGTGTCTGGGGGTGCTTTGTGTGTTTGGGGGCTGTGTGTGTTTGGGGGCTGTGTGTGTTTGTGGGGGCTGTGTGTGTTTGTGGGGGCTGTGTGTGTTTGTGGGGGCTGTGTGTGTCTTGGTGCTGTGTGTGTCTGGGTGCTGTGTGTGTCTGGGTGCTGTGTGTGTCTGGGTGCTGTGTGTGTCTGAGGGTGCTGTGTGTGTCTGAGGGTGCTGTGTATGTTTGGGTGCTGTGTATGTTTGGGTGCTGTGTATGTTTGGGTGCTGTGTGTGTCTGAGGGTGCTTTGTATGTCTGGGGGTGCTGTGTGTGTCTGGGGGTGCTGTGTGTGTCTGGGGGTATTGTGTGTGTCTGGGGGTGCTGTGTGTGTCTGTGGGTGCTGTGTGTGTCTGCGGGTGCTGTGTGTGTCTGTGTGCTGTTTGTGTTTGGGTGCTGTGTGTGTCTGGGGGTGCTGTGTGTGTGAGTGTGAATGTATATTTTATTTAAATATATTTTTGTATTAAGAAAAAAAAAAAAAGTTATATCCCCCCCCCCCTTTCTTACCTTTATCCTGGGAGGTCCATTCTGCCTGGGGGGAGGAGTGGTGCCGTGCTGTCATTCTTCCCTGGTGGTCCTGTGGTGAGAGTGAACTCTAGCCCCCTGCAGGCTAGAGTTCACTCTCGCGAGATCTGAGCGTTGCCGCGGTTACCGCGGCAACGCTCAGACCTCGCGAGAGGACCCGGCGGAGCTGCTGGCTAGAGCTCCTCCGGTCCTCTCTCCTGCCTCCCTCCCTCCCACACTCCCCAGCCGGCGGCTGCACCTGAGTGTCTCTGGGCCGGTGAGGGAGATCTTTGATCTCCCCACCGGCCCATGGAGGCACTATGCAGGGCTGGCGCTCGGGTAGCGCTGGCCCTGCAGGGGCTGGCAGGGGAGATCCTGTGATCTCCCCTGCCGGCCTCGGCCCCACGGTCATCGCAGCCCACCGGGCATTTGCCCGGTGTGCCCGATGGCCAGTCCGGGCCTGATGGTTCCCCTTTAAGTATATCATTTGTATAAGTGCATTTGTTTGGAAGTAGAAATCATAAGAGGCTATTTTCAGCCAAAGCAAATGAAACATACTGTAGCTTTAGACTAAATTTCACAGTTTCTTGGGCAATAAATCTCACAGGTTTACATTTCAATAGAATTTCAAGGGTTTCTTACTTCCTTTGCCATTTAATATGAATGTTCTTGTGTATGGCTACGTACATCTATTTACTTCAGTAAAATAGCTTTTTTGGGGGACCTGTGTTCAATTTTTAAATAGGCAGGTGGTTGATTACAGGTAACAAGTGTGCAACGCTGAAGTGAGGTGGCAAAGTGTTTGCTGTATATAAAAATGTGTAAAAGAAAACTATCACAAAAGAAAATATGGTACATTGAGTTTGTTTAAGCTGCTGTGTTTTGCAGATGACGATCTCTTGTGTTGAGAAAAACAAGTAATTTATTGTAGGCATGCCAGGATTATACCCCAACAGTTTAGCAAACTGAGAGAACCTATGCATAATAATAAAAGAAAATTTGACAGCAGAGGTCATATGAAAACTAGATCTCAAAGGTCTACTTTATACTTTTTTTAATTTAAATATATTCAATTAATCAGTTACTATGTTAAAGTATAGCTGATTACAACAGTCCTTAGCAGTGTTCAATTTCTTATTGGAATGCATGCAGGACGCAGAAGAAGTTACAAGACAGTACTGGAGTGTGCAGGGGTTTCCAACGATGTCAGCAGCGTATAACCCAAGGATCCATGTTTATTAAGTATTCTCTTGCGATAAATCACTTGCTATGGAAGAAACTTGACTTCAGCATCTTTTGTATACAGACACTCCTCACTTCCCGACCGGGTTCTGTTCCTACGACCCGTCATAAAACGAATTAGTCGGTAAGTGAGGAGTTAAGGGATTCCCTGCTCTGCTGCTTTCTTCTATGTTCGGGGAAATGTCCCTGAACATAGACGAACACAACAGAGCAGGGAAACCCTCTAATCTATGTTCGGGGAAATTTCCCGAGCATAGATCAGAGGGATTCCCTGCTCTTGTGCGTTCGTCTATGTTCAGGGAATGTCCCTGAATACATAGACGAATGCACAAGAACACGGAATCCCTCTAATCTATGTTCATGGAAATTTCCCTGAGCATAGATTAGAGGGTTTCCCTGCTCTGTTGCATTCGTTTATGTTCGGGGAAATATCCCCGAACATAGAAGAATGCAGCAGAGCAGGGAATCCCTCTAATTCCCACGACGGCTCGCATTTACCACCCCGCAAGAGAGCTTGTCGTAAGTGCGAGCCATCATAAAACAGGTATGTCGCAAACAAAAAAGGACCACCTGTATTCATGATTTACAAAAAATAAATATTTAATTGTATATTTTCCGATAAAATGTGTTTATAGGATTATATAGTAAAGGAACAACAAAATAATCATCATTTATAGATACTGTTTAATAATTAAAGAACTACTATAGGGTCAGGAACACAAGCAGGTATTCCTGACTCTATAGTGTTAAAACACCATTTCGGTGGATTGCCCCCCTGCTCTCCTTAAAATGTAAGACAATTTACCCTTTTTCCAGCATCGCACGGGTCTGCCGGCGTTGGCTCTGCCCCCAATCTACCTAATTCTACAATTCAGAAGCTTCCAAATTTCTGAATTCTTTAGAACCTGAAACAAATGACTTTGGATCCATTCGTTTTCATAAGGATAGCAAATGAGGGACTTGCCTACTAAGAAGCTGCTAAAAAAATCAAAATTAAGAAAATAAACCTTTTCTTCATTTTGATAGTTCAGCTGTTTGGCAGATAGCTCCCTAATTTGGTATCCTTATGTGGGATTGCAATGAATAAGGGTACAATATTAGGGACTTGTCTACTAAGCAACTCAAAATAGTGAAAATTATCTTTCTAAATGTTGGTCTTTAAGCTGATTAGAAGATGGATCCCTATTATGGTACCCTTATGTGGGATTGTCTTCTTAAGGATATTAAATTAGGGAGCTATCTGCTAAACAGTGCCATAATTTGGTGTCTTTTGGAATTCTGAGAGTAATGGTGTTCAAATATCCTTTTTACTTCTAAATTATTTTTAAAAGTTTAGTTTGTTCTGAATCAATAATTTCCAAATTCCAGCAAAACTGAAATTTGAAAATGAATTTAAAAATAAATCACCCATGCACATCTCTAGTCATCATTCTGCAAATGATTGTTGTCCATTAAGAAGTTCTAAAAAAGTATTCCTGGTGTATTCTTTGCTTACCTGTGGTAATGCTTCAGTAATATGTCTATTGTACACCCAGTTAATTATTTAAAAAAAAAAAAAAAAGATTTTTATTGAATATTGCGCAAAATACATCTAAACTGTACTGGAATGAACATGCAAAAGAAAACTCCCTCTGCTGGCCATTATTTGTCAAATCACTGTGTAGTGAACAGGTTAAGAAATATCTCCAGTTTCACAAACAGTGAGCAGTTCATACTCACACTTTGCTTAGAGTCAAGTTTCTGGTCTAGTCACCAGCAGCAGTACAAATGAAGCATCTATGTGGATCTGTAGACTATCACACTATTGTTCATCCGATGAGAAATGAAACAGAAAGTTTAGTAAAGACAGTACAATTCTACAGTAGTAGTTGACCAACACCCCATCTTGGAAGTGCCAAGTGGTTTTATGGTTATCTTTAAATGTCGTTTAAAAAATAAGTGTCAGCGCTACATACAATATACCCTAAATATTGTTTAAAAAATAAGTGTCAGCGCTACATACTATTGTATGTAGCGCTGACACTTATTTTTTAAACGATATTTAGGGTAAGATCTTTAAGGAATTTTGCTTTGTGTCTAGCTGCTTAGTAATATATTACTAGTATAATAATCCTTTTATTTACGTTTATATTTACTTTTTAAGATTGCGCTCTCCTGTCTATAACAGCTTGTTTATCTTTAAATGTCGCAGGCATGACACCACATTCTTCACATGAGTGTAGTTTAGCTTTACCCGCTCACTGTCCAGTTTTTAGGTCCATATTTTGATCAGTTTTGCTGACCAGAAGAACCACCTCATTTTCTTATAAGACATAGCATAGGATGTTTTCCAGAGCACTGACAAACAGGCATAATTATAACCCTAGTTAATCATTAATATTACATTGTTTTATATATGTTTTTAAAACTCAGATAAGAAAGGAATATATTATTCATGGACTGTTGCATTAAGTTGAATTAAGTTTTATATATTTTATAAAATATAGTGTGTGTATAATGCCTGTAATTGCTGAGGAAAAAAAAAAAAAAAGGAAAAATCCAATCTAAAACAAAATACACCATTTACAGTCGTGGTTCAAAAAATCTCTCTTTAGCCTAATGTAGGCTATTTTATATATTTTAGATTTTTATTTCATTTTTTTCATATTTTTCCTTTTCTTATAACTATATGTCCAAGTTTTACCTGACTTTGACTTCAATAAAAGTCTTTATGTTTTCCTTTAGTATGTTAATCCCATGTTTGAGATTGACAAATCACAACTAAAAAAAGGCATCTGCCATAGCTGAAATTTCTCACATGTTAAACTGATGTCGAGGTTGCCTTCCTGAATCATAAATCAAAATTGAATTTTCCGATGCATGTAATTAATAATTGGAAAAAAAATACACATTTACTAAAATTTGCAGAAATATTTTCTAAACTCTAAAAACAAACATTTAATTGGCTGCAGAACTGGTCTCGACATCTATTGAATATCCACCTCTAACATATACCTCATTGTTAGTCGTGGACAATGTCCAATCAAATGTTTCTTATAATGTTTCTCCTAGAAGCACTATAGATAAATCTCTCTTCCGAGGTGCATCATAAAAATGGGTTGTTTTACTGAAATTTAGGGAGTCATATTAAAATGTCATGCCTTAGGGTTGTATTAGTTATTGTGCCGGTTTAAATATCATTTGTTTGTAGTTGAGAGGGAGGTGGGTGTAGGACATTATATGTTCTTAGTTGTGCTACATGAACTATAAGAATGGTAGTCACCTAATTCTGATAATGTAGTATGTTGGGGTCACTGGAAGAATAAGGAGGAAGGAGTACACTTACAGTTAGTGGAGTTACAATGTAGCTACTTGCAATGTACTTGAGTGGTAGCATCCCCACTTATGCATATAGCTGTACCTCTTGCTCCAAAATCAGTTATTCCAATGATATATACAGCAGAAGGGACCATGGAAGAAAAAAAAGGTTCAATATAGTGTAGTATATTTAGGCAATAGAACACTGGATAGGTAGCTAGATGAATGCACACTCACATTTATTGGAGACCTAAAATGGATCATGTAATGTAGCGTAGAGTGGTACGATCCTAATTCCAATCAATGTTATTGATTTTAACATTCTATTTGTAACATGAATCCATTTTTTTTTTATTTACCCATGGCATTTGGTCTCTTTTGTTGCTGCCGGGACATGTGGCTTGACGTTATAGAGAGTCGTTTCAGCCACACAGAGGGACTTGGTGCTGCAATTCTAACACTTAGACTGCCACCATTGCTATCAGATCTGGCCATCAGTTTAGTCTCCTGGATTTACGGAGAGGGATTTCTGCTATATCGGAGAGTCGGCGGAGAAGCAAGCCCGGAGTCGTGTATCTGGAGGGACTTAATTATCGAGTACAAAATATTATTAATAAGTAGCGAGCATTATAATAAGTTATATTATAGCTGCAGTGGTTTTTCTTTTGTTTATGCTCTGTGCATGAAAAGTTGTGTGATTAGTACAAAAACTTTTTTTCCTATGGGGGACTTCTAGCTTTGAGTGTTTTTTTTAAGATATATAACAATTTTGCTATTTAACATCCTACAAGCCATAAGATATGAAATATGTCAAGTTAATGTCTGATCAGTTTTTACTGGTTATATCATAAAGATATCTTGTTATTTAAGGTTTCGTTTCGTCTAGTCTAGTGCGTTCACATCAAATTGTAAGAGACTATCTCTGCACTGCGTTATTTACATTGTTGGCAAAGAGGTAGACAGTTACACAGATACATAACAATATACATAGGTACTTTCACTAGTTACAAACTGTATCATCACAGCCGTAAATTAATACGGTGGGAAAATAATATCTCTTAAATTCAGAATTGAAACATTATGTACATAATAAGAATGTTACAGTTAAACAGTTCAAGCAAAGAGTTTTATTTTAATTAAAATGCCACCAAGCCTTTCTTCTCATTAGAATTATTAGAGCTTCAACGGACTCTACCACAGAAACCCACACTTCTAATAAACTGCTCTGCTGTCAAACACGGGGAATTCCAAATGACACTAAAATGTAGCCATGCTCACTGAAACAGAGACTAACATATTGTCAGACTTTTTTTTCTACAAATCTCGCAAAAAATCCAGTCAACGAGACAGACCTGATATGATCAGAAGCTAGTTCTACTTCCAACCATGGCCTTCTTAATCGCTTGTTCAATCATCATGTCCCACTTGTTTAATTACACTTACTTGAATGTTTTTAATTACCCATTTAACAGAGGTAAATGCTGCAAAATATGCTGGCACTTCATAAAATAATAACAATTATAATAAATCTAGAAAAACCGTCATGAATTGAACCTATTTGAGATGCAAAACAGATCGTATTCACATGTTGGTTCACTCTTTGGTAAAAGCGGCATAGGGAGCCTTTGCACATATTTGCGAAATCAGTTTAAAGAAAATAATGCTAATTATTTTATTGTGTTAGAATAATATGCTAATCAGCTTTTATAACAAAATGGAATTTCAAAATTCAAACTATGCTTGGAGGCAATCATCAAATAAAGGCTCCATCCAGGAAGTTATTTCAAGTAAAAAGGATGAGTCAGTGCATGATTAAAGGAACATGCCAAACACATATTATTATTATTGTTTTATTATTTATATAGCGCCATCAAAAATTCTGTAGCGCTGTACAATGGGTGGACTAACAAACATGTAACTGTAACCAGACAACTGGATGGACAGGAACAGAGGGGTGGAGGCCCTGCTCCATGAGTTTACATTCTAGAGGGAGTAGGGTATAGTGACACAGGTGGTAAAAGTAGGGGTACGAAGTAGGTTGTTAGAAAAGTATTAATTGAGGGCTTAGTAGGCAATTTTTGACAGTTACAGGAGAGGAGTCATGGGGGATGGGGGATGAAAACCTGCTAACAGTTTCATATGCTTTCTTGAAGTGAGCTTTCAATGATTTTTTGAATGAGTGGAGACTGGTTGCTGAAGTACTTTAGGAGAAGAGTATGTTCTCTTTTCTCATTTTATAAAAGGGCTGATTTCACTAAAAATATGCATTTTTGAAAATCCACCATGTTGTACCTTCTCCACTGTCAATCAGACAGCTGGTCCTGTTACTGCTTGTAGGATAGCTCCATAGAACTAAACTCAAGAGAAAGCAGCCTGTGCCTGGAAAAAGGGAAGGGCTTGAATTAGCTGCAGATTTTGAATTTGCATGTAAGCAAAGATTTCCAATAACCCCAATGAAAACATGCAAAAAAAAAAAATCCATGCATATTTTCTTCGGTGGTATGTATAGTAAAGTTTTAATCGTATTATTATTATTAGGTTTTTTTGTTTGTTTGTTTGTTTGTTGTTTTGTTTTTTATGGAGTTTTAATTTTTGAGGAGAGCAATAGCGAAAGAAGTGCCAGAGAGACAGCAGTGGATGTTGTTGATGTTGGTTTATCTAGTATATTCACATTTTTTTAAATCAAAGCACAGAGTTAGGCTTAGTTCCAGTCTAAGTCCCTTGCTAAGATAGGGAATTTTAAGTAGCATTTTAAAATTTGAAACTGTATTTTAGTGTGTTTGTGTATGTGCACTGTTCCTTAATCTGGATTTTGGTCTTTACGGCAGCACCAATTCTTAGAAATGCATGTTTCAGGTGTGTCCCAAATTCCCCTGCTCTATAACACGGTGTTTTGTAAATAGTTATTCTTGCATGTGCAAGATTATAATTATTATTATGATTCATAGCATTGATATTGCATCAACATTTTCTGCAGCTCTTTACAATTTCAGAAAGGGAGTATGAACAAGGTTCTTCTCAAATAAGCTTACAATCTCCATGAGAGTACAACACTCATGTCTATGAAGAATCCTGTGAGAAAAGGGAAGTCTACATAGTTTAAAGGATCACTAATCACAAATTGGTTAACCTGACAATATATAACCTTTAGTTCCCCCCCCCACACTCAGGGCCCCCCTCCCATGGCACTGAAGGGGTTAAAATCCCTTCCGCTACTTACTTTAATCCAGCGCTCCCTCGGTGCTGGTGACCTCTCCTCCCCTGCCGACGTGAGCTCCTGAGTGGAGCGGAATGCGCATTCGCGGCAAGAGCCACGCGCGCATTCAAACAAAAAAATGCTTTCCTATGGACGCTCTGCACGCTGAATGCGATTTTCTCATCCAGGGTTGCAGAAGCGCCTGTAGTGGCCGTCAGGAAGACAGCCACTAGAGGTTGGATTAACCCTGCAATGTAAACATAGCAGTTTCTCTGAAACTGCTATGTTTACATCTGAAGGGTTAAAACCTGGGGGACCTGGCACCCACACCACTTCATTGAAGTGGTCTGGGTGACTATAGTGTCCCTTTAAGTTGCCCAAACTGCCAGAAGTAGCTTGAATCTCCACAGCCATCATTAGCAACAGCTGGGGAAAATGACAAAATATGAAGGTGGAAGCTACACGTTTTGTTAAACTCAGGCTTTACCATAAAACCTCTGTTTTCTATCATTTGATTGTGCTGGAATTCTAAGTTAATGAAATAGTCAAACTTTTTGGTAATGTGACAGTCATATTAAGTGAATTGCCATCATTATAATATAGTCAAAAAACATGCAATAAAATAAGGATGGGACCCAAAGAATCGTTGGATTATAGACACTACAATAAACCATAATGATTT
Source organism: Pelobates fuscus (assembly GCF_036172605.1). Classification (NCBI taxonomy): domain Eukaryota; kingdom Metazoa; phylum Chordata; class Amphibia; order Anura; family Pelobatidae; genus Pelobates; species Pelobates fuscus. The sequence continues at coordinate 44,137,114 of NC_086317.1, read as the reverse complement.
TAGTGGCCCTATAAGTATTCCTGTGCTCCCTGACTTGTCCCATTCTAAGTCTATTTTCAGACTCTCAATCTGTCTATCTGCCCAGCCATTCTAGGGATTGGTAATACATTTTTGATATTGTTTGCCATAGGTTTGCATTTTGGGGGTGCACAAACGCACCTTACTCCAAGAGTGTGCATGACGTAGTTGTGGTGGTGAAAGGGTTAACGTTCACTTTTTGTCTGCACTAGACCGGAAATAATGATGAAAATCCCCTTTAACACCACCCACACTTAACCATAATAATATAACTATTACTATTTTAACGCTGCCACCACCAAGACAATTTATACATGAGGTGCCTTGGTCCCCCAGGTGAATCAACAATAAAAAAACACCAAATACAACTTAGCGCAATATTTAAGGAATTGCTAAATACTAGTTAGTCTCTTCAGGTAGCGTGATTCTTTACCAGACAAAGGCAGAACTTAAAGGAATATTTATTATGAGCAAAAAATAGTAACAGTGCATACAAAAAATATAGATGATAAACAAATTATTTACACCAACAGATAAAACCAAAAGGGATAAAATAACAGAAGTCCTAATCACTTACTCAGGTTTTCAAAGTAAAACTTCTGCCCAGGGGGTCTCTGGCAAGGAAGATGGTGACTCACTCAAAATTAGATTTTGGCCCCAAACAAGTACAATACACATGTCAGTATCATTAGGTATATACCCTCTGGATTACCAAGCCTGGCCCAAATGTGGAGATAAGGCATACCTGTAGAGACAATAAGTGACCACTCCCTTGTGTTCCAAACCAACATCAATCCAAATGAAAACATTTGGTTCTATCTCCTCTTATGTACTTGCCACAGAAATAATAATTGCATCTATGAATTTGTTACTATTTTGCCATTCCATAGATATGGAACACTTCTTAATATAGCGGACATCACAAACCCAATATAGCCGACATCACAATCCCGCCCAATGGCATAAGTTACGCACCTTATGTTTAGGCTTAATTAGAAGATTGAGCTTGTCCCATTCTAAATATAATAAAAATGAGGCTTAATTATTAATCTGAGGGTAAGTATTAATGTTTTTTTTTGGATATGATACTGGAACACAAGGCTAATGACCATTAACATATCAAAGCACCCCCTATCTAAAAGGGAATCTAGACATATGTCAAATTAGAGAGTAAGTTTATATTTAAACCAAACTTCCAGGCCACTTATGTGTGACTGCTCACACATTACAGAGTAGCTCTGTTGGAGTCCCAGCTTCAAAGAGGAATTTAGGTTGTTAACCTTGTGCCCTCCCATACAATCAAATTAACCCCTTTTGGAACTGACGATGCCACCTTTACCAAGCAGCCAATTCATCTATGCACTACACAAATTACAATAAATGAAAATATTCCATAGTGCAACAATGAATTATGCACCCTTGCCGTGACAGGGGATATATTAACCATGGCATCAACCAGCAAAATCTTTAAAATATCTTATGATTTATGACAAACATAACTTTTGTTGAATAAATTACATGATCATTTTTCAAAATAACTGCAATCCTATCACCAACAGTCTGGAGTTATCCATCATTCCTATTCTATACCTATCTTTTCCCTTAACTATCTGGTTAACCAATTTGGGAAAATGTTGTTTGCCATTGGATCAAGAAGCAAACTAGATGTTGGCCATGCAAAGTATATTTTATATTGTCCAATGCGAGAGTTACAATGGTCCACGCAGTGAAATTAATATTATACATACCGGGTATTACATAGCTAGATATCGTTTTCTAATATGATATTATTCTAGAATTCATTTTATGGTTAAAATTTGAGCAAATAGGTCATGGGTTATGTAAATGTGTTCTCTCTGTAATCCTGCTGTTGTGATGGACAACATTATTTCCGTCTGACTAATGTGAACCGTTGCTCATGGTAAGATAAGTTTATCGGATTTTCCCCTGCTGTGAAATAGTATAAAAATGGGACACAAAATTGAGCTACATCACTAAGGGGAAAGAATACATAATTTTTCAGTGACTAAGTTTCAATAGAATGAATTTCTAAATGGTGTCTGATAGCTAGACCAGAAATCTGAACTCTACTGATAGCTTGTCCAAGTTTTTATAGACTAGGAGCTAACAGTGGAGATTTACTGATGGCATAAATTGCAGGTTTTTCTACAGTTCAAAAGTAGAATGGTGGAAATGTTAGTGGTTACAAGAAACAATTGATAATTTCAAATGTTATGCAATAATGAGCTTATAAGTAGCATTTTATTGTCATTCCGACTTTACCCTGTGACTGCAAGGGAGGAATTACGTTTTTTCCATCATAGTATGGAAGTATTGGTATATTTAGTAAAAACATGACATTTTCAATTTGCATTTTTATTATATTAAATTTGGAATTAATTAAATCCAAGAATTTCTTTCTAAGATTTTTTTTTAAAATCTTAATATATTTTTAGCAGATTCAGCAAAAATCATAATAGAAAAGCACAATAATGAAAAAATGATATATATTTGAAGAAACACAGTACTGTTTTGTAGTCAGACAGAATCTGTAAAAGACAGTAAACATTTGGCATTGTTATTTATCTAAAATATATTCACACATGTTTTTATTCTTTCGTTGCAAGGAGTTAGAGAAATCTCATTATATTACACATATACATTACATTTGTGGAAAATGTATGCGTGCTATTTCAGGGCGATCTGGGGACAAAATACTGGAGGTAATTAATGTACTGCTCTTTGAAATGTAATAAATTGCCTCACAATTGATTTCTGTGGGCTCTGAATCACAGATCTCCATATCCGTTCAAATAACCTTAAAAATGCAAATTTCCTGGAAAGGTTTAGGGAGAGAGACACTATAGCATTAGGAGTACATATATGGTCTCAATAGCGTAGAGCCAGTATAGGCAGTGGTTGTCCCCAATTGTATTATTAGGGCCAAAGGGGGATCAGGTACCCACTGGCTCTTTACTGTGGGCACAGCACTGGGATGAAGGAAGCAGTGACAATTCTATCTATTTATCGTATTTCTATTTAAAAAATATGCTTGCACAAGAAGCTTTTACAAACCCAGCATATATTTCTTTTACATTGCTGGCATTTTTATAGCTGCGGCCAGATAAGAAGCTTCACTGTTTGCAGCTCTAATTAGATGCTTATTCCAGTTTTTTTTTCCCCAGACTTCATGCAATCTATGTACTTATGACAGGAAAAAAGATTTGCTGACTAAGCCAAGCTACATGCAGAAGTCTGCTTCTGATCTGTGCATATTGAGGATCTTTTAACGGAATTCTAAGCATAACTCACTCAGGTCCATGGCGTTTGTTGACTGCCAGGTGAAAAGGACAGAGTTTAAAACAATGACTGAAAGATGGAGATGCCCTGTTGCAAGATTGAGTGGATTTTACATAGAATTTTACTTTTTGCATCTCACAAATACATATTTATTAAATAAATGAGTAAGAAAACATCATTTGAAATTTCCTGGTTAGTGATAGTTCGACTTTAAATGTTTTTGTTTTTGTGAATGCAAGTCATATATATGCTAAAAGAGCTCAGTAAGTATGCAACCAAGCTTGGGAGCTTACAACTTGTAATGCATTGGCACTCATTTTCAATGCTTAAAAAGTGTTAATACGGACATCTTTGAAATTGTCAATAAATTCTTCTTAGTTGTGTTTGGAGAGTGCTACGGGACTGCCTTTAAAATTATATTTTGAGACATGTCACCCAATAGAGCTTTCATAGAGTCGCTGTATAGATTTGCAAACAAATAAATCTGGGTATGTAGTATGATTATTTTCTACTACAGAGATCAATTGAAATATATATTCAAGGAATACATTGAAACGTCATTCTGCATGCCGAGTAACATTCAGCTAGCATCTGATATACAGTTGTGCTCAAAAGTTTGCACACTCTGGCAGAAATTGTGAGATTTGGACATTGGTTTTGAAAATATGACTGATTGTGCAAACAAAATTTACTTTTATTAAAGGATAGTGATCATATGAAGCCATTTATTATCACATAGTTATTTGGCACCTTTTTAAATCATAATGGAAGCAGATAACCCAAATGGCCCTGATCAAAAGTTTACATACAGTGAAGGGGGAAAGTATTTGATCCCCTGCTAGTTTTAAATGTTTGTCCACTGGCAAAGAAATGATAGGTCTATAATTTGAATGGTAGGTGTATTTTAACAGTGAAAGACATAACATACACACACAAAAACAAAAAACAGTCAAAAAAGTTATAAATTGATTTGCATGTCAATGACTGAAATAAGTATTTGATCCCCTCTCAATCAGCAAGATTAATACATGTAGCAAGCTGAGATTAGGAGCACTCTCTTAAAGGGAGTGCTCCTAATCTCAGCTTGTTACCTGTATAAAAGACACCTGTCCACAGAAGCAATCAGATTCCAAACTCTCCACCATGGCAAAGACCAAAGAGCTGTCCAAGGATGTCAGGGACAAAACTGCAGACCTACACAAGGCTGGAATGGGCTACAAGCAGCTTGGTGAGAAGGTGACAACAGTTGGTGCGATTATTCGCAAATGGAAGAAACATGAAATAACTTTCAATCTCCCTCGGTCTGGTGCTCCATTGCAGAGGAGAACTGGGTGAAAGTGTTATGGTCAGGTGAGACCAAAATCAAGCTCTTTGGCATCAACTCAACTCGCTGTGTTTGGAGGAGGAGGAATGCTGCCTATGACCCCAAGAACACCATCCCCACCGTCAAACATGGAGGTGGAAACATTATGCTCTTGGGTGTTTTTATGCTAAGGGGACAGGACAACGGCACTGCATCAAAAGGACGATGGACGTTGCATGTACCATCAAATCTTAGGTGAGAACCTACTTCCCTCAGCCAGGGCATTGGAAATAGGTTTCCAGCATGACAATGACGCAAAACACACAGCCAGGGCAACAAATGAGTGGCTCAAGAAGAAACAGATTAAGGTCCTGGAGTGGCCTAGCCAGTTTCCAGACCTTAATCCGATAGAAAATTTGTGGAGGGAGCTGAAGATTTGAGTTGCCAAACATCAGCCTCGAAACTTTAATGACTTGGAGAGAATCTGCAAAGAGGAGTGGGACAAAATCCCTCCAGAGATGTGTGCATGTGTGATCTTTTCTATAGCCCATTCTTCCTGCTTAATGTTATTCTATTCACCTGTCAGTGGTTTTAATGTTGTGATCAGTGTTGTTTATTTCTTAACTGTCTCATTAGGAATACTTTACGCAACCAGACACATCATAGACAGGGCCGGATTAACATAGGGGCTGATGGAGCTGCAGCTCCATGCCCAGGCCTGTGTAATAGGCCCATTTAAAAATAAAAAAAACACTTTTTTTTTTTTTACACGCTACTCTTAGGTTTGCCACCTGACTGGTATTTTACTGGCACAGCTGGTATTTGAGGCTGCCTGGCCGTGCCGGTATTGCAGTAATACCGGCAAGCAATACAAATGCAGGTATTTTTCTCAGAATAAATGGAGATTACTCTGCAATACCAGCACCAGCCAGTAGGGGTCACTGTGTGTGGAGAGAGGCAGGGATAGGAAGTTACACAGCATATCCCTGCCTCTCTCTACTACTCACTGATCCTTGGGGGAGCAGCAACACAGCACAGAGTCCAGACAGAAGCTCTACACCTCAGGTAAGTGAGGGATGGGGGGAAAGGCAGCAGGGACACTGAGACACTAGGGGACACCGAGACACTAGGGGACATATGGGAACACAGACACTAGGGGACACAGACAGTAGGGGACACAGATACTAGGGGACAGTGAGACACTAGGGGACACATGGGGACACAGACACTGGGAGACCTGGGAACACTGAGACACATGGGGACGCTGTGAGACATAGGGACTTTGGGAGACACTGAGGCATTGGGACACGGAGACACTATGTCCCCATGTCTCCCAGTGTCCCCATGTCCCCCAGCCAGTGTCCCCAATGTCTGTGCCCCATGTCTCTCAGTGTGCCTAGTGTCCCCATGTGTCCCTATATGTCCCAGTGTCCCCATGTCTATGTCCCCTAGTCTCCCAGTGTCCCCTAGTCTCCCAGTGTCCCCTAGTCTCCCAGTGTCCCCTAGTCTCCTAGTGTCCCCTAGTCTTCCAGTGTCTGTGTTCCCATGTCTCTGTGTCCTTAGTGTCTTAGTGTCCCCAAATGTTTAAGTGTCCCTATGTCTCCCAGTGTCTGTGTCCCTAGTGTCTCAGTGTCCCCATTTCTCCCAGTTTCCCCAAATGTCTCCCAGTATCCCCATGTTTCCCAGTGTCCCCATGTCTCTCAGTGTCCCCATGTCTCTCAGTGTCCCCATGTCTCACTGTGTCCCCAGTATCCTAGTGACATGGGGACACACTGAGACATTGGGACACTGGGAGAAATGGGGACACTGAGACACTGGGAGACTAGGAGACTGGGCGACATGGGGACACTGAAACTGAGACACTGGGTGACTTGCAAGACTGAGAAACTGGGAGACATGGAGACACTGGGAGCAATCCATCTATACAGCAGAATCAAACTGTGAGTAGTTTGTTGGTGATTTTACAGAATTTTCTCTGATATCACTCCTTGTTATTTACATCATATGATGTCACGCATAACTAATTGATTATACAAATGATTAAGACTGGTATTTTTTCCAAGAAAGAACCCTAACTACTATTCACATACTCTTGCTTAAAGGAGCACTATAAGGTCAGGAACACAATCATGTATTTCTGACCCTATTATGTTAAAACCACCACCCTGGCCCCTTCTTGCCTCCCTAAATATAGTAAAATATTACTTGTATTCAAGTCTGCAGCTGCTGGCTCTGCCTCTGAACTGACTGTCTGCTGACATCATCAGAAGTGGTGGTCTGAGCAAATTACAATACTTTCCCATAGGATTGACTGAGACTGTCAACTAGGAAGATCAGGGGCAGAGCCAGCACAAGTCCAACATAGCCCTGGCCAATCAGCATCTCCTCATAAAGATAAACTGAATCAACACATCTTTATGAGGAAAGTTCAGTGTCTGCATGCAGAGGGTGGAGACACTGAATGGCAGTGCTGCACATTAGGCAGTACTGCCCCAGGAAGCACCTCTAGCAGCCATCTAAGGAGTGGCCAGTGGAGTTATTTTCTCTGAAAAGACAGTGTTTACTGCAAAAAGCCTGAGTGGAATGATTCTACTTACCAGAACAAAAACAATAAGCTGTTGTTCTGGTGACGAGGGGTGTATGGGAACAATACTTGTGTGGACTGGCTGACAATAAAATTAGTTTAGGTGATGCAGACGTTGGTCTCTCTAACACTGTGGCATGTCCCCTTTCTTCTACACTCACTACATACACCTTTTCTCTGTCTCAGACTATATACCAAGAACTTCTGCCTGCTAGTAAGAAAAAAAAAAGATATAATTTTTTTTAAAAAGACACCTTCCAGTGGGTATCATATGGAGAATCGAGAGGAACCAGTGACACTCAAGCTTCTCATTAAGACCATGAGGTGACACTGTGTCCGGGAGATGCATCCAGCGAACTTCCCTCTGCAAAAATCTCCTTTCTCTATCACCACCCCTAGGGGTAGTTTAACCGACTTTTCAGCGATTTCAGCTTTGTGGTATGTTTTTGGGCCTTAGAGGCCTCTGTACCTTGCTTACTCAGTCTGTTTGCTACTAATTTTGTTTATCTCCTAGCAACCGGACAGAGCGTCATGTGATCCAGTCTCCAAGATGGCAGAGGGTTGTCGGGAGGGGTTGCTTTTCTCAATTATGCAAGGGAGGTTTTGGGAATTGTGGTCTATCCTGTCAATTTTGGTCATGTATTTAATAGTGAGTGCACTCTGTTTTTGTAAGGACATTGATCAAGGGGATAACCCGAAATGTTAGTACCTTATTTCCTTGAAAATAAATCTTTTTGTAGCACTCTTGGTATGCACATTTGCAATTGTTTGCGCTGTCCTCATTTTTTCTATTTTCAAGATATACCAAAGTAGGAGTCATCATGTTTTCCTATTTATGTCTTTAGAAATGCTTATAACCAATTATAGACATCTCTCTCACCCTCACTAGTACATTATTCCTACATTTTAATGGTGTTTATTGAAATTGATGCCCTATTGTTTGTAGATGGTACGAAATTAATTAATAACATATTATATATATATACCTGTATATAAAACACAAAATAATATAATACAGCTAGCAAACACTAGAATCTGAGAGACCATTTACGTCAGATTGTAGATATGAAAATGTATTTATGTAATGTAGGCTTGTACCAAAATTTGTCTGACATTGTTGTAGAATATATCCACACAGGTGGTGATAGTGAGGAGTAAAATCACCTTAAGCCACCTACACTCTGAGCAAAGTTTAAGGCTTTTTTTGTTTGAAAGTATACTAACGATGCTTGTATATAGGTGTACAGACAGTATTCTACTGTCAGATTTTTTCTGATTATTACATATCCACCATCACTACCTGTGTCGGAATGAGCTTCATTTCTACCAATTTTTACCGAGTGTGAGATATACCACAACTTCTTATATGGAATTACACTATCTGCACAATTTGTCTTTTCTCATTTTGGGTGGATATGTTCTGCAAGAACTACAATTACAAACCTACATTACAAAAAGACTTTCAAAACATTTCACGTTTTTACTATAAATAATGCTTTCCACTATTGTAAACAAAATCTAATCTCTTATGGTCTTAATGGATGTAATTTTGTCCATTGTACAGTTCTGTTAAGTAATAACATAGAAAGCTCAAATGATGTAAGTATAAGAAAAAAACATACATTGACATTGTAGATAAACAAATCTTGTGATCTGTACCGGATAAATTCTAAAACTTCAAATATATATTTTTTAATGTTGCAAATGTTTCAGATTCCCAGTAAAAATTCGGAGTAAAGTTTATCCATGGCAACCTCAATTTGCTGGAGTTACATAGCTGACTTTATAAGCATTTCTGTGAGATCATGGTCAAACATGAACAATGTTAAATACATTGGTTGGAAATGACGCATAATTTACATAGATCAACAAATTCACTGATTGCTACATTGAAATCAGAGAAAATTAAATGTGAGATGGAGCTACATGTTTTTTTATCAACATGTTAGACTACAGCATTGAGGGTTCTGCTGTGATAAACAAAGTGAGGGGAAAAAAGAAACAAAACATAACAAACAAACAAACAAATAATAATGCAATATGTCTATTAAGAGATATGTGGATGTTCATCGTCAGAGAAATCACGAACTAATAAATAACAGTGATATAACCAATACTAGCCTTCAGAGGGTACAAGTGGAACAGAGGTATGAGGACAGAGGACTATTTTAATCACAGGAAGCTTATGGTGAGATGGTAAGTCTTCAAAATCATTATCAGACAAAGCAAACATGTTTACACAATATGAATAGTGGGTCTGATACACAACAAAAAGAAGAGGAAGCAGGAGGTACATGGTAGTATATAGGAACACAAAAAGAATAAATCAGCACTCTCGCTAAGTGCATGAACAACAGAACATTAAAGTCTGGGACAGGCATTATTTTTTTAAAAAGAAAGAAGAAGATAATCACTCTTTAATCACTATCTAAATCTCCATAGCAACTAAATCATAAAACAAAATATTAAAAGAACCATATCCTGATGATTATTGATTATTCAAACAATGCAACAAAAGCACTATGTGACATGTGGTTATAGAGTACGCGGCAATATGACTTGTATGGGCTTCCTCAGAGTTCCAAGTTTAAAAACTAATTACCAGCTCCGTAAGGGGTGCCCTACTTTCTAACCTCAAAAAAGATTGTGTATTTTTTTTTTCAGTTCACTGCCAACCTTTGATGCTAATTCAATGCCCAACAAACATTTGCTGCTCACTTTCACATGTCTAATTTCTTAAATACATGGTTAAAGTATATCCACGTAAAATACAACACAACCTGTCTTTGTTTAGTAAGGAATTAAACCCTTTCCATTCTATTAGGATCCAATCCTTACCAGATAAAATTAGAAGGACATGCAGCATGGAAACCCACCAGCGGGTAGGTAATAAAATTCCCTCTCAGCCATCCAGCTTCAGTTGGTGATTATCCAGGCAGCGGTTACAATCTTTGATAACGGAAGGAGACAGAACCCTGGAACTCCAATCCATGTAATGTGAAAACTAAACACTTTGCATTATTTGTTAAAAATAAATTAGTAGAAAATAAAATGCATCAAATCGCAAACCCCATTATACAGCAGCAAAATCTTATGTTTCATCCACCACAATGGACTTTGCGATAGAACACACCTAATTATTTGCTCATTTAATGATTATAACCCCACATACAGGGTTACATGCTCCGAATTGTAATTCTACCTGATAAAACAATATTTCTTTACTTTCATTTGCAAAATTAAAGGAAATGAGAACTTATTTTAAACCAAAAAAATAGTTTAAGTAAATACAAGAAGTTAATGTAGTAATTCTGGTGTCTATAGCCTGTCTCTGAAGGCTTTTCAAAAGTAAACGCCTTTTCAGAGAAAAGACAGTGTTTACATTAGTGACTAGTAACAGCTCTAATGGCAGTCACTCAGACGGCCACTAGAGGTGCTTCCTGTATCTGTGTTGCAGTGTCTCCACGCTCTGCACGGAGGTGATGAATGTTCAAGCTGATTGGAAAGCTGGCCTTTTACAGAGTAAGTGTAACTGCCTCACAATACTTTACTGTGGGAAAGCATTGGATTGGCTTAGATTGTCAAATTTGATGATCTCAGTCACGGAAGCAGGACCAGGAGGAGCCATTTCCAATGAGCATGGTGAGAAAAAGGTGAATAAAATCACATTTTCTAAGTGATCTAAAGGGGCCTGGGGACCTAAACAGCCACACCAGCACTTTTGTGTTAGGAGTAAATTTTTATATTGATGACACTGTTGTGTTCCTTTACTAGTAATATGTCATCATTGTTCAGGAAAGTTATGAAGGAGCACTAAGTAAAAAAAAAAAAAAGTGGGCAGAATTAGTACCATAAAATGAACAACTGTCTAAGAAATGCGAACCCTCAAGTATGGGAGAATACTAATGAAGCAACATAAAATAAAAGCAAAAAGAAAACACAAATAAATAAAGTGTTGTAGTTAGAGTTGAGCGGACACCTGGATGTTCGGGTTCGCCAAGTTCGGCCAAACTTCATCAAAAAGTTCGAGTTCGGGCTCGAACTTGAACTGAACTTGACCCCGGACCTGAACCCCATTGAAGTCAATGGTGACCCGAACTTTTGGGCACTAAAATGCCTCTAAAAAGTCCTGGAAAGGGCTAGAGGGCTGCAAAAGGAAGTAAAATGGGGGTAAGAGTAGGACAAGTGCCCTGCAAACAAATGTGGATAGGGAAATAACTTAAAATAACATAAAATACATAAAAATTCAAATTAATAATCTTGAACTACGAGGAGGAGGTGGATGTGGAGTAGGAGGTTGAGGAGGCAGTAACCGTGGCGGTGGAGGTGAAAGCGGCGGTGGAGGAGGAGGAGGTAGCCAACACTGTTTTTATTTGTTTTTTGTTTTTTTGTTTTTTATTGAGATAGCCCCCAAAATATTGGGACATATAAAAAGAAGAAACATTTGTGGCCTGCGGTGCATTTCTTGCAGTCCAATAATGCCATCAGGTTTTTAAAACTGTCCTTCTCCACCAGACGGAATGACAGCATTTCAAAGGCCAGGAATGTTAGCGATTTTTCAAGGAGACATAGAAGCGGGATAGTAAGGCTGAGAACTGCGTCATCGGCACTGGCCATGTTGGTGGAGTACTCAAAACAGCGCAACACGGCACACAGGTCTCGCATGGAGGCCCACTCATTGGTGGTGAAGTGATGCTCTTCCGCAGAGCGACTAACCCGTGCGTGCTGCAGCTGAAACTCCACTATCACCTGCTGCTGCTCATACAGTCTCTCCAGCATGTGTAGGGTGGAGTTCCACCTTGTGGGCACGTCGCATTTGAAGTGGTGAGCGGGAAGGCCGAAATTACGCTGCAGCACAGACAGGCGAGCAGCAGCAGGGTGAGAACGCTGAAAACGCGCACAGCCGCTACAGTGAAACTGCGAATGGCTCATTAAATCAGTTATGGTTCCTTTGATCGCTCTATCTGTAACTTGGATAACTGTGGTAATTCTAGAGCTAATACATGCCGACGAGTGCTAGGGGATGGCCGCTCCGCTTTTGCACCCTGCTCCCTCTTATGCTGTGCTGGTGCCTCTGTGCGACCACCGCCTCTTCCTCCAAACTGCACACGTCACTCGCATGACCTTCATTCCACGTTGGGTCTAGGACCTCATCATCCTCCACATCCTCTTCTACCCACTCCTCAACCCTGCCCTCCTTGCCGGTCTGTACACTGAAGAAAGCCACAGCAGTTGGTACCTGTGTTTTTCCAGCATGTAAAGTTCACTAAGAATAACTTGCTAAAATGGCAAACACTATAATTGGTACAGCCTGTAGATTAGTGATAAAGATTATGGTCCCAGGTGTGTCCTGGAGCCCTCCCAGTGTAAGTAGTCAGCTTGCGATTTGTCAACTTACCTGGGTTCCACTGGGTATTGATAGCACCTTCCTGTGCTGGCAGGTCCTGAACAGGAGCCTCAGGCACCCGGGGGCCTGCTGGTAACTTCCTCCCATGGAAAGTTGTCAAGCTGGAGTGGTAATGCTGCGTGGAGTATTAAAGATTCAAAATGAAAGTAATCTAAATTGCATCTCCAAATATTTCATATACAGTATAATGGCAACCTATGTAAAACTTGTGCGATATACTTTAATAACTCATTATTCTTTTGCAGGCCAACTGAACATCCAGAATGACAAACATGCTTCAGCGTTGAGTTTTTAATTTTTTTTATGCTTGTTTTTTTATATTTATACACTTTTTAAAATATTTTTTTATTCACATGTTTAAAATTACTGAAAAATTTAAATTGTAAAGTCTGCAAGGTCAGTTATCTTTGTATATATAAGATTAATAATGACTGCATGTTTTTGTACATTCCGGACTCTTGAAACCTTCTTGTCTAGGTGATTTTCTTATAGATTTTTCCGTTCAAACTAGACCCACACTTATGTTTGAATTTTCATGATTACCAAACTGGACAAATATGGATAAATAAAAAATGTTTAATATGATGGCTGTGCTTATTTAATAGGAACTCTGGGATTATTTCTCAAATCTACATGCCTGAGGAGGACTTTCCAAAGTACATCTTTAAATGTGCCGGTGATGCACAACAATTGTTTCCACTGTGGAGAGGTGTATTGTGTTTGGTCTAACCATCAGTCTTTCTGACATCTAGCAATATGCTCTAAGAGAGAATTAATTTCCCAGACCAGAGATGGTGTCAGGAATCACTGTTTAGTAGACGAAGCCCACGATGCAGAAAGAACATAAACCAGATTCGCAGTGCAGAAGAGTCAGACAGAGAATAGTCAGTTAAGCCAAAAGGTCAGGACAGGCAGCACAGGATGAGAAGCGATAAATCAAGCAAAGCTCAATAGCAGGATACAGCAGAGTAGTCACCGAAGGTCTTAACACAACAGGAACACAGTATATCTGAGCAATGAGTTCTTGGAGGATTAGTGTTTAAATAGGGAGAAGAGGTATGTCCATTTACCTTAACTCTGCCCGTTTATGTATGGGCAGAGTTAAGAAGGCATGGAATTGGCGCACGTGTGCCCTAAGTTATCCCTGTTGCTTCACCTCTCTGCCTCGAGGAAATGTAATGCCGCGCTTGGGATGCTGCGGCCAGTCGTTGGTGGATAGTGGGTCGGCAGTGACGAGGTGGAGGAGCCCTGGCATTTCCATGAGGAGAGAGGCAGATGTGGCGTGGGACTAGAGGGTAAGGAGGCAGGGGAGGGGAGGGCCTGACAGACGGTGTCATGCTGATGAGGCCTACAAGGTCAAAACTGTGCAGTTCATGGGTGGTTTCTGGTCACTGGTCCTTTTGGATCACAACACTTGCTTTATTTTGTTTTTAAAATTAATTGTGTATAAAGAATGCCTCAATTACCAATGGTGCCTGCAGAAATGCAGAGTGAAGTCTGAAATAGAGATGCCCCGAATAGTTCGCTGGCGAATAGTTCCTGGCGAACATAGCTTGTTCGCGTTCGCCACGGATGGCGAACATAGGCGATGTTTGGTCCGCCCCCTATTTGTCATCATTGAGTAAACTTTGACCCAGTACCTCACAGTCAGCAGACACATTCCAGCCAATCAGCAGCAGACCCTCCCTCCCAGACCCTCCCACCTCCTGGACAGCATCCATTTTAGATTTATTCGGAAGATGCATTCTTTTTTTTATTATTATTTTTTTTTTTTTTTTTAGACAGAAGTGTGTTATATTTGAGCATGCTAGGCTGAACGTGCGTATATCATGGCTAGTTGCACTGAGGGTATGAGTATATAGCAGTACATTGTTGTGAAAGATGGCTGTCATGTTTAGGGTGTAGCTTGCACGTTATCAACTGTGTATTTATATCAGCAGCTCCACCACTAGTTATAAATCAAGTGTGAGTCGCCCCATGAGATGAGACTAGTGAATAACATAATACATGAACGGTTAAGGTAAAGGCATGTAAGGAACTACGACAATAAACTCTTTAGGAGGTGAAATAATGACATGTTTAAACGCTTGCTATTTTACGATTAGTTAATGTGCAGAGAGCAGTTCATGTGATCAAAGGCATGGTGTGGAGGATCGGCTTTAGTGGGACATGTTTGGCAGGCTGCTGTTTACTGCTTGTGCTCATCCGATCCCTTCTGGGCACCAGGTGCAGACCCTGAGAGTCCCTGATACCTGGAACAACAAAGGCAAGTCTCTGGCTGAGTGCCGGGTTCACGGCTTGAGGTAGTGGAAGCTTGTTTTGTCGGGTGGTCGGATCTGTCCCGGTGGTGCTTTACGTCCGGTGCGGGATTGTGGTGGCTTAAGGTGGAGGCGAGTGCTTGACGTGGGGCAGGCTCTGCATTTCTGTTTGTGCCTCTGGTCCCGTCTTTGATGCCTTTTGCGTTGGTGGATTTTAATGGGGACTGCTTCGCTTAGCTGTGGTGGAGCTTGTTGGGGCTGTGGTGGAGCTTGTTGGGGCTTCCTGCTTGTTATTTGCTTCCAAAATTGATTAAAGAGTCTGTCCAGCTTAGACTCAATATCCTGCCATGCTTTGCTGGTACCAGGAGGACATGCGGCTGCCGCCATATTGGGAGAGTCGCAGATGAGTAAGTCAGCCGGGGCGGCTGTGCTCTGTGCGTCCATTAGCTCCAGACAGCCTCTCAGGGGTGGACCGGGATAACCCCCACCGGTCCGAGGGGGGGAGGTAATGGAGCTCCTGCCGGGAAGTAGCTGCTCCTGGGCATCCCAGGATCGGGAGATCGGCCGCCTCTCCCGCCCGGTGAGCACCAGGCCACACTTGCCACGTGGAGGTAAGTAAGACTCTGTCGAGTTGCTGACCGCTATTAAGCATGTCGGGTCGGTCAGGTAGGAGCAACAATGCCCTTCTGGGGTAAAATTCGCATGTTGATAGCTGCTTAAAGTGAGATATTGAGGGAGCTCACACGAAGTGCATCTTTCCTCCATGACAGCTAGGCCCCGCCCCCCGGAAGCTGCATTCTTAGTGAGAGGAGGGACAGTGTAGCTGCTGCTGATTTAATAGGGAAATCGATAGCTAGGCTAGTGTATTCAGTGTCCACTACAGTCCTGAAGGACTAATCTGATCTCTGCTGTAAGGACAGCACCCCTAAAAAGCCCTTTAGGACTAGAACATCAGTCTGCTTTTTTTTTTTTGTGTAATCTAATTGCAGTTGCCTGCCTGCCAGCGTGTGTGTCAGGCTCACAGCGTATACTGTGCCCACTTGCCCAGTGTCACCACTCATATCTGGTGTCACAATAGCTTGCATTTATAATAGCAGTCAGTTTCCTTCACAAGTGTGCGTTTCAGGGCCTGCCAGGGCACAGTGTCACACCAGTGCAACTCATATCTGGTGTAACAGTAGTGTACATTAAAAAAAAAAAAACACTTTTTTGACTGTGAAATAATAGCAGTCAGTTTCCTTCACACATATGCGTTTCAGGGTCTGCCAGAGCACAGTGTCACACCAGTGCAACTCAAAATTTTGACTGTAATAGATTGAATAGCAATTAGTTGTCTGCAAGCGTGTGTGTCAGGCCTACAGCGTCTACTCTGCCAACTTCTGCCAGTGCACAGTGCCACTCATATCTGTTGTCACAGTAGCTTGCACGCATAGTACCACTAATCAAATTAAAAAATGACAGGCAGAGGCAGGCCACCCCGCAGGGGCCGTCGTGGTCGTTGTGCTGTGATTCCCTTTGGCCCTAGAATAATGCCCAGTGTTCAGAGGCCACGTACCCTGAACTCGAAAAGTTCTGAGGACATAGTTGACTGGCTAACACAGGATACCCAATCTTCTACAGCTTCCGCTCGGAACCTTGACGCACCATCCTCCTCCAGCTTAGCCACCACCAACACTAGCACCACAGCCGCTTCACTTGATCTGTCAGAGGAGTTATTTACACATCAGTTGGAAGAAATGAGTGAGGCGCAACCATTATTGCCAGAGGATGTAGATAAATGTCCCAGTAAGGCAGCATTACACACATGGACGTACGGTGTGATGATGATCTTGTACCCGCTGCTGCTTCCTTTGGGGAGAAAAAAAAAGGTGGGGAAAAAGGGGGAGGTGGAGAAGGAGGGGAGGGGTAGGTGCCTGCGGCAGCTTCCTCACAAGCCTCCGTGCACTGTGGGTGTTTCCATGTCATCGGCAAATCCATCTGTGCAACATTTTAGTTGATCCCTCAAGGACTCTACTCTTAAACATATGCCAGTGGTCCACCGTCTGAATCTGGGCGGGAGTCCGGTGTTAGGGGGTGGGTCATCGAGTCTGGGTATTGGGATGACTGCGAGCCTCTCTCTCTTTGAGAGATATAAGCAAGCCAGGGAGTCCAGAGTAGGGCACATCGTTTGATTTTTCCCTGGACGTTGACTGTGAGACGTTCCATGCATGTCATCCACTCCTGAATCGTTGGAGCTTCCGGTTTACCCCATTTCAAGGGTATAAGTGCTTTCGCAGCATTTAGGAGATGTCTTGTAAGGGATTTTTTGTAGGCAGAGATAGGCAGTTTTGTGTGATGGAGCAGCATTGACAACGGTTGTGATTATGTCTGAGTCCGTTATTTCTCAGATTAGGCCATGTATCCTCTGCCAATATGGGGCCAATATGGGGCCAATATCTCTGGGTAGGTCCACCACATGTGCAGGGTATCCCCAGGTGCACGTCCGCATCTCCAGCACATTTCCGGGTGGTCTGGGTACATCCTATGCAGTCGTGTTTGGGTTCTGTTCCACCGAGTGATGATTTTATAGTTGAGCTCCTGTATTTTTGTGTCGGCTGTACCTTGCTGGGGAAGGACATGTATTTTCTCCCACTGACTATCTGTTAGTGTGATCCCTGTGTCCCTTTCCCAGGCTGACATATATCCCATCGATTTCATCTAAGTGGCTGTTAGGAGTAAGTTGTAGAGGATTGTTATACCATGGCTTAGGTGTGCCCTGGCGGAACAGAAGCTCTCTAGTGCAGTGAAGTCTCTGTGTGACTGATGTGTGCTCAGTAAGAAGTTGAAATGTTGCGTTATTTGGTGATAGCGGTATTGCTGGAGTCCCATGGGAATTCCTTCTCCTAGTAGCACGGTGATGTTTTTGAGGGTAAGGCCGTCCGACCATTGACGAAAATATATCCATTCCGAGTCTGTGAATCCTTTCAGGTCCGATGGCGTTAGTCCCCCGGCAACCACTAGGTTGTGTGTGATCAGAGTCATAGGTAAAGGGATTGAAGAAAGCTGTATCATTCTTCGAACCGAGCATCAGACCTGTAGAGTTGCACTAGAGAGAGGGTGTTCGCGGATGGCTGCATTTTTCAGCGGGTCGTTCAACCACAGTAGGATGGGGAGGGCACCATTCATCTGGGCCTACTCCAGAGATTTCCATTGTTTCTGAGTGTCTCTCGCATGCCAGTCTATGAGGTAGGTTGCCTGATTGTACACCTGGATGGAGGGGAGACCCACCCTGATAGAATGTCTGGCTGGAGGGAAGACCCACCCCACCCCGATAGTATGTCTGGAGACCCACCCCACCCAGGCATCTCTGCATGTTCAGGTGTGTCAGTCTTATTCTAGGTTAGCATCCCTTCCACATGAACCACGTCAGGGCAGAGCCTATGGATTGGAAAAAGGCTCTCAGGAGTACTATCGGTATTGTTTAAAGGAGGTAAAGTATTCTGGGTAATAGATCAAATTTTATGGCATTGATCCGACGGAACCAGGAGATGTACAGTCCCATCCATCTTTTTAGGTCGTCCTGCAGTGTCCACAGTGTTGTCATAGAGCCGGTTTAGATCCTTGGCCCAAGTATTTTATCTGTAATTTGTGCACCTTAAACTGGAATTGAGAGTCAAGTGTCATGATCTCCATCTGTGGGATTGTTAGTGGTAACGCTTCGGATTTGTCCAAGTTAAATTTAAGATTTGCCAGTGTACCGGACATGTCGAAGGCCTTCAAGAGATTTGGTAGGGTAACCATGGGTGCTTCCAGGAAGAAGAGAAGGTCAGCAGCATATACCGTGACCTTATGCATCATTCCTCTGTGAACCCCTGTATGCCTCCATCCCGTCTAACCACCTCAAGAAAAGGCTCCAGAGAGAGGGCAAACAGGAAGGTTGGCAGGGGGCACCCCTGGCGAGTTCCACTGCGAATTGCAAACAGGCGGGATAGAGCCCTGTTGATCCGTATTCGTGCGCTGAGTTCCAGAGGAGATCCAGGTCCGCATGTGGTCACCAAATCGCATGCACCGTAGGGTCTGAAACATAAAGCCCCAGCTCACCCGGTCGAAGGCCTTTTTGGCATCGTTAGAGGGGAGGAGGCACTGTCGTCCAGTCCTCTGGGCGGCATGTATGACATTCAATGCCCTTATGGTGTTGACTTTTGCCTCTCTACTGGCTACAAATCCAACCTGGTCAGGGTGGACTAAGTGTGGAAGCACCCGTTCGATCCCCAGTGCCAGGACCTTGGCGAAGAGCTTCAGGTCAGTGTTAAGAAGAGATATCGGGCGGTAACTGGCACAATTCTCAGGGTCCTTCCGTTCTTTATGGATAACCATGATAGTAGCACCAAGTGTGTCTTTGGGAATTGAGAATTGAGTTTAAGCCCTTTAGCAGCCGTGGTAGCAAAATATTGTCGAATAACCTATAGTACGTAGCAGGGAGCCCATCTGGTCCCGGGGCTTTATTCCGTTTTGATAATTTAAGGGCGGCACGGAGTTTGTCCAATGTTATAGCGGTTTCTAGTTCTTCCATGGTGCCTGGCGATAGAGTAGTGGGTACATGTCTAATCAGGTACTCCTGGATTAGTGTCAAGTGTGGGATGTGTTCTACTTCAGCATAGCAATAGTGGGGAGGTTGTAGAGGTTTGAGTAAAACTGATGAAATTCGTTCAATATCTTTTCGGGGAGCTGCATGAAGTTGTTGTCTCTAGTGGCGATCTTGGCAATCTGATGTAATGGTTTTTGTTTCTGTTGCATCCCCGCCAGGAGACGACTGCATTTGTTGGAGTGTTCATAAAAAAGTCTGTTGGATTTTCGAACCGTTAGGGCCAGATTTTGCGAGAGGATCCTTAGTAGGTCTCTACAAGCTTCTAAAAGTTCCTTGTAGATGTCCTCTGCTTGGGCGTCTTTGTGTTGTTGTTCCAGGTTGGTAATTCTGGATGTCAAGTCTTGTGTCATTCGTCTATGTTCCTTTATACAGGCGGTGCCAATTTTGATGAAGTTTCCCCGTAAAACACATTTGTGGGCTTCCCATAGGACCAGGGGTGCTGCTTCCAGTGTGTAATTTTCTTCAAAGTACTGGAGTATGGCCCTTCTCGTTGCCGGCCACACTTATATCAATGATGGCTTGTTCATTTATTTTCCATTAGCGTTCCGCTGGTTTGAATATTGGGGATTGTATTTGGGTCAGAACCGTAGTGTGGTCAGAACAGCCCTGTGGTTGTATGACACTGTCTCGTAGTAAGTGGAGGTTTTCCCGTGCAATCAGTATGTTGTACTGTATCTGTGGTGTATGGAGAAGTAATAGGAGCAATCTCGCTCATCCGGGTGCAAAACGCCAGGCCCACATTGCTCATTGCCTTCTGGATCGTTTGGAGGCTGTGTGCCCTGGAAGTATCGAGCCTTGGATATAAAGCTATATTAAGATTGCCCGCCACAAGGAGGAGCCCCTCCCTAAATTTCTCTAAGAGCGACATAACACGGGTGAGGAAACGATGCTGTCTCACGTTGGGGGTATAGATACATGCGAAAGTATATTTGCGGTCCGCTATCGTCCCCTTCAGGAATAGGTATCAGCCAAGCGGGTCTGCCTGTTTCTCTGTGCATTGAAATGGAATCAGTAGCGACCCCCCCTTCTTCGCGTCTCTGTGGTTGACGAAGTAGCCCATTGGGTATCTGTAGTCTTTAAGCGTAGGGTGATCTGTTTCACAGAAATGTGTTTCCTGGCTGCCCACATTGTCTTTAGGAGATGTGACCTCCGTTTGGGTTTTTTTAGGCCCCAGACGTTGCTAGACAAGAGGTGCAGCAAAGATGGTGTGAAACCCAAGGCCCCTGGCAAGGGAAGGGGTAAGGTCGGGGAGGAACGAAAGGGGAAGAGTCTAGAGGAAAGAGTGAGAGAGAAAAAAAAGGGGGTGGTGGAAGGGTGCCACAGAGGGGCCCCTAGGAGGGTGGGGGGGATACTGTGAGAGCTGCAGTGAACTATGTAGAGTAAGTATGTGAGACCAAGCACCTGATGAGCGTCTGTATGTGGTAGATAACATGTGTGATGGTGTTAATACCTCCTCTACCCCATGTGCACCCCACAGTCTTCCCCAGATCCTGGTCTCTTCCGTCGGTAGGGTTTGGCTGGAGACATCTAACTCCCCCATGTATGGGCTGTCGTTATCTCGTGCAGACATAGTAGCCCGCACTGGGCTGGGGTTGAATTTACACCGCAGGGGGGCCAGTAGAGAGCAGCATCGGGGGTCATGTCCTATCTCATCGCAACGCTTGTCCTTGTTAGGCATTACAGAGTGGGTAGGGGGTGCATTGAAGACAGTGGGTATGTAGCAACAGACAGCAATAGGTCAGCAGGTGGGGGGCAGTGCAGGTAGTATTAGGGTGTCTTGTGACTGGGCAGCAGGGGGGGTCCTCCAGAGCAGCAGGTCCATCTGGGGCAGGTGGTCTGAAATGCACAACCCAAGGCTTCATAACCAGGTCAGAGGTGTCCCAGGTTCATGTTGTTAGTGTGTAATAGGCGGGTGTGCATACTCCCATCCACCCCTTTCTCCAACTCCCTCGGTCATACCTCAACTGCCACCCAATAACCCTCTGTCTGTTGTGTCTCCTACTACCGTGTCCTCATGCCTTTTCCTCCCCTTCCCTTGTCCCAGTTAAGTATGCTAATCATGCCCACCTGCCCCCGTCGGAACCCGTCCTGTGATGTGGGCTGGTCTATGGCCCTTCTGTATGTTGGAATGAAGGTGGCAGCACATGCGCACCTGGATGTTGGTACGGGTCCATAGCATACAACAGTATAGCGTAACATTCCTTAATAAGCAATCCCGCAGTCCCAAGAACCCTCCCAAGTACGGACTAATGATGTCCCTCCCTGTAGTACTGGTTAGAGTCCCATGCTTCCGGTTCCAGTAGCGATCTATCGCCCCCAGTCCCGAGGCGGAGTAGTTCCCAGGGTAAAAGGTAGGCATAAGCATCCAGCATGCAGGTCGGGTAAAATCATACCATGTAAGTGTCCAGGCCTGGTTATCCAAGACCAGTCATTCAAGGCTCCCCCCCCCCCATCCCACTAGATGAGGCAGGACTCCAGAGGGACCAGTCGCTATTATTTTCATTTGCGGTAGATGGTGTTTTGGGGAAAAGGGGGACCCTGTTAGCATTCCTGAAAGTGGAGGAGAGGGCGGGAGTACCCAGTTCTTCATCCCCCCTCCCAAAGTAAGTCCCTACCCACCCCACAGGGTGCCACTTATCAAAGGGGGAGTCCTCAGTACCTGGTTGGTGGTGCCAAACAGTGTCCAGGGGCATATGGGAAAAGAGTCACGGCATCTGGACATGAGGTGTGTGCTTCCTTCTTCTTCTGCTCCCGCTGGTGGTCCTCAGCACCTGGGTGGAGAAGAGGCCTGTGGGGATCTTGTGGAGCCCGGGTCTGTATCCGGTCTGCGGGTGGCGATCGGTTCCTCAAAAAAAAAATTGTGAATCCTTGGGGCCGGTAGGTGGTATGTTCTCATGAACCGGGGAACATCATCCGACCATCTAATCGCTAAATGGGAATCCCCAGTGGTAGGGTATACCTTTGTCCCTCAGCGCGCTGGTGAAGGGCCGAAAAACTTTTCTGGTGTCGAGCATCAGCCCTGAGAGATCTTGAAACAGGGAGACTGTGGCGCCCCGCAATGTGATTGAAGGGGTATCCCGGGCAGCTGCCATTATGCTTTCCTTCAGCCTGAAGTCATGGAGGCAGCATAGAACATCCTTTGGTCTTGGCGGGTCGGCCTAGGGCTCTGTGTGCCCGGTACAGCTTGATATCTACACTGGGGCCACTGGGCCGAGTACTTGGCGGAACAGAGTCTCTAGCGTGGTGGATACTGATGAGGTGTATGGCTCAGGTAGGCCGCACACTCTAATGTTGTGGTGTCTACTACGATTCTCTAAATCTTCCAACTGCCTGTGGAGGGATAGCAGCATGTTGCCTTGTCGCGGTGCTGCAAGTTTGGAGGCCCTGTGTCTTTGTTGGCAAATGTTGGCTTCTGCTTCAGCGTCCTCAACACAGGCGTCCAGTGCACTGAGGTCGGATCGCAACCCTGCCAGTTCCTCCCTCATTGCCATCTGGAACTCTTGAATCAGCATGCTTGTGTGTGCTCTGGTGAGCATGTTCCCCGTTATCAAGGCCAGCTCAGATCTGATTTGCGTCAGGGCCTTGACCTGTGAGGTCTCTTCAGGTGGGCTTTCCCTTGTGCTCTCCGATCCCAGGGAGGAGAACGCCATCTTGTCCTTTGATCGCGGCCTTGGAGGTTCACAGGTGTGGAGATAAAATCATTCAGGGTGCCTGTGCAGCATCGGGGGGGGGGGGGGAGTTTCCCTGAGTTGAGGCAGAGCTCAGATTCTTCTTGGTCCTTACCATGCTCAGGTTCGATAAGGTATTTTGTGCTATTTTTCGGCCTAGGGTGCAGAGCTCGCTCAACATGTGGCTTACACCATGCTCGGGTCAGGCCACTGTGTATGTTTCAATGATTACACAGCCTTCACGCAAAAATAATTATTTACTTAACCGTACTTAACCTTACTCTGGTTGCACATTTCTGCCCGGTCTGTTTCTTCTTGTCAATATAATTTCCTGCCTAACATTCTGCAGAAAAGGGAGAAAATAAAATATCAACCCAATTCTAAAGTCAGTCCAAGATTAAGTCATCTCTGTTTTTTTTCATTTGGGGATACTGACAAAACTTGGACTATCTGTGTGTCTTGAGGACTTGGTTGGAAAGCACTGCTCTAGGTAATAAGCTTCCACTTGGTAGTGAGAGAAGGAGAACATGTCTTTTACTATACCAGATAAACATGTAATTTCTAAAACAGCTCCACAGTACCCAACCTAGTCCACATACTGTACCCCCACACACACTGTAGTCCTAGTGGTATTTAGAGGAGATTTACATGGTTTTTATTTTGTTGGTTAATTGTGATGTTTCTTATGAAGATGGTTGATGGCATGATTAGCCTTCTTGTGCTAACACAACAATGAACACATTTCTGATAAATTTCAAGTTCACCGAGTTTTGCTCAGGAAAGTTTTACCTTTAAAATATTACAAAGCACATGAACAGAATATATTCTGATATTTTTAACACATTTTTTCTGTTGATGACAGATTCAATCTTAGTTAACTATGCTCCAAAGAATTTTAATAATAGAAGTACGTTAGTTTAAAATCTCCCATAATATGTAATTTGTGACAAAGACAGACGTGATAGGTAACCAAGTAATTCAAAGCAAAATAGTGATTAATTAAGCTCAAAATAGATGTAAATGTCAATATAGGAGTGAGCAATCAATTTTCTTAGTTTCTGAGCACTGGTCATTTTTCACTACTTTTCTGTTTTAAAATCACTTTAGTCATTCAGAATGCATTCCTTATACATAATTCTTTGCTTATTTACTTTATTTTACAAAAAGAAGAAAATGTGCATACATATGTTTGGAGTTTTCGCTGTCAAATATGTTTATTCTTGTTATTCTTAAAAAAAAAATAATGTGACAATTTTTCAGGTACCAGAGTATTTTTAGTGTAAAGTGTTTACGGTACATCCAGTAGTTATACAGACATTCTAGGTGCCACAATAAGTATTAGGATCAGCATTCCAGCCCACAGAGCCTGTAATTTGTGTGAGAAGTTATTTTCAATTACCAAGTTATTCTTTTGGTGTTCAAGCGGCTTTTATTTGTGTCATCGGATACGTATAACAATGCGATAAGATAGTAAAATAGGATACACGCAGGTCTTGCAACAGTGGGAGCAGCCATATAAATATAAAGTAATGAACACCAAAACAATATTAACAAGTAGAAGGTAGTACAGTAGCAACATTGTTAACTTCATTACGGTACATGTAGTAAATATGCAAACATCTGTATCCTATAATCGGTTGCAAAAGGGTAGGTTTATCAATTCTGTGTGAGCCAGATAGTGACTGTGTAGTGTATGGACAAGATACGCCAGTCATCATAATGGCCGTGTACAGCCGAGGAGTGTCTTTGAAGCGGATAGGGGCTATTATAACATCTGTGGTAAGGTTGACCTGAAGAAATAAGTCGGAGAGGGGACTCGTCGTCCTATAAATTATTGAGGAATAATGGGTTTCTATTGGGTCCCATTGCCTCGCGCGGGCCCTATTTTGTCGTGCGGGCGGTGAAATCTGTAGGTTCAGTCTATAGTGGAGGGCAGCAACGATTTAGCGGAGCATCCGCATAGCACCTGAGGCCCCAGCCCACCTTACCCTACTAGTAGACTGTTGTTGAAACTAGTGTGCACGGGCAATGGGGACAAATTATTGCATGGGGTCAGGGAAAGAGAGCCAGTGGTGTAGAAAAGAGAGCACAGTAAGATAAGGGGATATGGAAGAGAGAGAGGAGGGAAGAGAGAGAGAGAATAAGGAGAGAAGAAGAAGAAAAAAAAAAAAGGGGGGGGTGGGGGGAGGGAATTCGGGACCGAGGTGTTCCGTGTAATGAAGTGCCACTCGTCCAGGGGCGCAGGTGGATGGGGGGGGGGGGTGTAGAGGGGCACCCTTCACGGGCCACGCCCCCGCCCATCCCCCCCACCCTGCCCCGCCACGTAAGACAGCCACGGCCGCCACCTCTCGACATGCTTCTCCTCCATACCTATCAATGAAGCGTGGATCGATTCCGCCCTATATATCTCCTCCACCCTTTCCATCCAGAGACCAATCGTCGGGGTTACATCTTGCTTCCAGTGTAATGGGATCAGAGCCTTGGCGGCGTTCAACAGGTGTCGGAGTATAGATCTTCTATACACCCCGATGGTGTCTGGTGTAGAGTGTAGTAGAGCCACCTCTCTCTCGAATCCACCGTCCGACCCCAGTATTTCCTCCGTTCGCCGTTTGATCTCGTCCCAGAATGGCGTGATGCGTGGGCATTCCCACCAGATATGCAGGATCGTTCCACGTCCCTCCCCACATCTCCAGCAAGTGTCAGGTACTGCCGGAAAGATCCTGTGTAGGCTGTCGGGCGTTCTGTACCAGAACGACAGGAGCTTATAATTAGTTTCCTGATAGCCGGAGCTAGGGGAGCATTTGTGGTGCAGGACCAGGATTTTTTCCCATTGAGTCGCGGTGAATGATGTACCCAGGATGCGTTCCCAGCGTCGGCGAAAGGTGTCCGCGTTCTCCAGATGGCCTGTAAGGAGATGCTGGTAAATGAGGGACGTGGATTTGGCTAGGTTGGTCCGTCGGTCACAGAGTGTCTCAAACCACGTCAGGTCTCTATGTAGAGATTCTCTGTGTGGTAGGGTTTGGTAAAAATGTGTAATTTGTGTGTAGCGGAAGATTTGCATTGCGGACGGTTGGTCGTTGTCTATCAATTCCCGTAATGGTATTACGCCTGTGTTATTCAGCAATCTATGGATGGAGAGGGATTCTTCCCCTCCCAGGATACTCCAGGATGCTGGTGGTAGTCCACCTCCTATGTGTGGGTTATATGACAGCTGTATCAGCGGGCTCGGCGTTGGAGACAGTTGCGGTAGTCTTCTGATGGTGTCCCATGTTTTTAGTGTTTGTGCCACTGTGGAGGGGCAGTCATGGGGCGACGTCGGAGGTCTCTTCGAGTTCCATACCGTAGTGAGAAGAGACGACCCCATGTGGCTCTTATCTAGTTCAATCCATTGTTTGTGTGCTGGATGAGTATGCCATTCCAAGACCCGTTGTAGCACTGTAGCATGATGGTATTTGTGAAGGTCCGGGAGTGCAGTTCCACCCCACGCTCGTGGCAGGCATAGGATCTCCTGTCTGAGTCTCGCCTGTCTTCCGCTCCACACAAATCGTATCATAGCAGTCCGGAGCGATTGAAAGTACGCCGTCGGTAGGGCTAGAGGTATCGTTTGGAAGAGGTATAGGATCCGGGGCAATATATTCATTTTCAGGATGGCTATGCGGCCGAACCATGAAATATATGGGTACGACCACGCCTGTAAATCCCGGCTTATTCTTTGTAGCAAGGGTAGGAAGTTTGTCCGGTACATGTCTCCTAGATCCCTATTAAGGGCGATGCCCAGGTATTGCATGTGGTTCGGGCACCATCTGAACGGGAATTGGCGCTTCAGTGCGTCGACCTGCGCCGGAGAGGCCGAAATGTTAAGTACCTCGCATTTAGGTATATTCAGTTTAAATCCCGAAATCTCCCCGTAGGACTCAAATGCCGACATCAAGTGAGGTAGGGTGGTCTCGGGCTTATTGATGATGAATAAAAGATCGTCCGCATACGCCGCCACTTTGTGGGTGACGTCCTTGTTGGGAAATCCGAGGATCTCATCCGATCTGCGCACAGCTTCCAGGAACGGTTCAAGGGTGAGGGCGAAGAGCATGGGGGAGAGCGGGCATCCCTGCCGCGTTCCGTTCCGGATCTGAAAGGGTTCGGTGAGTGCACCGTTCACTCTTACTTTGGCACTTGGGCAATGATATAGCGCTCCTATCCACTTCATTATGTTCTCCCCAAAGCCCATCTCTCGCAGCGTAGCCGTAAGGAATGACCAGTTTACCCGGTCGAATGCTTTCTCAGCATCCGTGGAGAGCAATAGGAGGTTATCATTTGACCGTCTCGCCAGATGTTGGATGGATTGGACTCTGAGAGTGCTATCTCTGGCCTCACGTCCGGGTATGAAGCCTGTCTGGTCTGGGTGGACCAATGTCGGCAGAAGGCCTCCGATCCTGATGGACAGTATCTTGGTCAGCAGTTTTATATCTACATTGAGTAGGGAGATAGGTCTATAGCTGCTGCAGAGTTTGGGATCCTTCCCCGGCTTCGGGAGAACCGTGATGGTAGCAGCCAGTGATTCCTGGTGGAATCGAGCGTCTCCGATGAGAGCGTTGAATGCATTAGCGAGTTTTGGGATTAAGATGTGCTGGAATTTCTTATAATAGTCTAAGGTGAAGCCGTCCGGACCTGGTGCGCGCCCTGTTTTAGCTGCTTTGATCGCTCCTGCTACCTCCGCCTCTGTGATCGGTATCTCCAAGTCCTCCGATTCCCCTCGTTGCAATCTCGGCCCCACATAGGTTTCGATATAGTGCCGCATTTTTTCGTTTCTATACGCTATCTCCTGTGGCTGCGTCGGTTGCGGAATGTTATACAGTGAGGAGTAGAACGTCCGAAATTCCGCGGCGATCTTATCCGGGAATTGTGTAGTTGTACCATCAGCTTGCCGTATTCTGTTGACCTGGGCTAGTCCCTGTGGACCTTTAAGCATCCTGGCCAGTAGCCTCCCTCCTTTGTTAGCATGCTGGTAAAAGAAGGCCTTCGGGCGTTGCAATGAACGATAATGACAGGTCGTCATGTGTGTCTGTAGCTGTCTCCGGGCTTCCAGTAATTCCGCGTATGTCGACTCGAGGTGTGATCTTTTATGTTGTGTCTCGAGTTTGGATATGCGGTCCACAAGG